>NC_138293.1:22295000-22322500 GCF_965601325.2 Salmo salar | reverse complement strand
TAAAGGGGTCATTTTGTTATTGTAGTATGGTCAGGACGTGGCAGGGGTGTGTTTGTTTTGTGTTGTTGGGATTTTTGGGTACTTTTCTATGTTCATTCTATGTTCCCTATCTATGTTTTGTATTTCTGTGTTTTGGCCTGGTATGGCTCTCAATCAGGGACAGCTGTACTTTGTTGTCGCTGATTGGAGCCATACTTAGGTAGCCCTTTTTCCACCTGTCTGGTGTGGGAAGTTGTCTTTGCGTTGTATGTGTTTGCACGCATAGCGTTTTGTTTGTTGTATTGTTTTGCTGGTTCACGTTTAAAATAAAGAAAGATGAACCCAACTCACGCTGCGCCTTGGTCTACCTTTAACGACGGACGTTACAGCATGCTGAGCAGTATCAACAGTGGTTCATGTAGAATTAATTATCCGTCCGTGTTTCTGTCTCAAATGGCACCTTATACTCTTTGTAGTGCACTACTTTTGACCAGAGCCTGGGTAGTGCACTATAAAGGGAGTAGAATGTCATTTGAGATGCAACCTGTCTCAAAACTGACTGCAGCACCATCTCCTTAATACTGTCTCTCGGTCCCTGAACACTGAAGTACTGATGTACTTCACACAGGTAGGAGAGGAGGCCTGTTGCTGCTGGTCCTGATCTGCTTCATACAGATGGGATGGTGGATTGAATTATCATTTCAGTTTGGAGGGTTGGGGGATTCTTTCTCTTCTCCCCCTTTCTCCTCTTACTGCCTCTTCCCCTCTCTCTTTCACTCCCTCTCTCCTTCCCTCATTCTTTTCTGCCGACTCTTTCTCCTTCCCCCACTCCCCATATCCTTCATCCCCTCCTCCTCCTCCTCCCTCTCCTCCCCCATACCCTCTCTCCATTCCCACTCCTCTCCACATCTCTCTCTCCCTCTGTCCTTCCCTCCCTTCTCCTCCCCCTGAGAGGCTGTGCCTCTGCTTTGTGCTGCTGTTCAGGGTCAGTGACATCACGGTGGGAGGCTTCAGTCTGAGAGTGTACCTGGCGGCTGGAGATGTTATTGGTTTCCCCTGACCTTTAAGATGTCCTGGCTACACTCCAAATGACAGCCTATTTCCTACATAGTGCTTTACTTTTGACTAGGGCCCAAAAGTAGTGCACTGTGTAGAGAATAGGGTGGCATTTGGGAAGGAAACGTTCTCTCAGCAGCCCACCTCAGCCTCGGCTAGGTAAAGCCGTGAAAAGACTCTTCTCTCCGCGGCTCCTCACACACTGCAATTGAACTGAGACCATAAGGAGTGTCCTTAACCTTGCGGGTAATTAATTAATGCATTTTAAAAACGATGCAGTAAGGTCTTCTACCATATGGCTGACTGGCTGCTGTTACAGCTGTCTTTCACGAGGGCTGGCTTAGCCTACTACTCCAAATATCCAACAACAGTGGGTGGCCAGAGCTCAGTTTTTATACAAAACAAGATACATTTGCCAGTAGGAATTATTCTAGCAACGTACAGAGTGTGTGGCTCACTAGAACTAAGTGGCCTAGCCCGAACCACGAAAAACAGCCCCAGACCATTATTCCTCCTCCACCAAACTTTGGAGTTGGCACTATGCATTCGGGCAGGTAGCGTTCTCCTGGCATCCGCCAAACCCAGATTTGTCCGTCAGACTGCCAGATGGCAAAGCTGATTTACAATAGCAGCATTTTGTTTAATACTAAACCAACAGTCTAGCTATGTTTTTCTCTACCTTGAGGATAGAAAAGTAGGCTGTCTTTGAATTTGTAGTCTCACTCAACCCTTCCACTTTCCCCACTGCATTTAATAGCCAGGTTCTGTAGCCAACATAGCCAATTCAATCTCCCTATTTTCCTCAGGAAAAAAATGATGTTTCTAGCTCCTACCATTGAAAAGATATGAGCCATAATACCGGCACTGCGTTTCTTTGGCAGGCCGCATTTTGCATAATAAAAAAAAACTGGGCTACTTGCGGACCAGATCGTTAACCATTTGGTGCTACACCTTGTTCAGTCATGTTACCTCATTAGCTTTCTATAGCTGACAACCTGGGGCGCATTCAGTAGGATGTAACATTTTGTAACATTTTGATAAAAATATGCTATGAAGAACAAACATGCCTCTCTGACATGTTGAATAAGGAATAATGTAGGCTCTATTCATGGAATTTCTATCTGCAACGTTCGACAACGTTTTGCAACTGAACTTAGACCTGGTAACACTACCAGTAGCCTATATGCAAACATTTGGTGGCACAGAAAGAAAGGGAAAGCAAACAACTTATTTACTAAATTCCTCTTGCCACACCACAATATCTGACTGGGTGAATACAGTTGAAGTCAGAAGTTTACATGCACCTTAGACCAAAAACATTTAAATTCAGTTTAACAATTCCTGACATATAATCCTAGTAATAATTCAGTTTTAGGTCAGTTAGGATCCGCACTTTATTTTAAGAATGTGAAATGTCAGAATAATAGTAGAGAGAATGACTTATGTCAGCTTTTATTTCTTTCATCACATTCCCAGTGGGTCAGAAGTTTACGTACACTCAATTAGTACTTGTTACCATTGCCTTTAAATTGTTTAACTTGGGTCAAACATTTTGGGTAGCCTTCCACAAGCTTCCCATAATAAGTTGGGTTTCCAAAAAGTACGATCTTTGTCCCCATGTGCAGTTGCAAACCGTAGTCTGGCTTTTTTATGGCGGTTATGGAGCAGTGGCTTCTTCCTTACTGAGCGGCCTTTCAGGTTATGTCGATATAGAACTTGTTTTACTGTGGATATAGATACTTTTCTACCTGTTTCCTCCAGCATCCTCACAAGGTCCTTTGCTGTTGTTCTGGGATTGATTTGTACTTTTTGCACCAAAGTACGTTCATCTCTAGGAGACAGAATGCGTCTCCTTCCTGAGCAGTATGACGGCTGCGTGGTCCCATTGTCATAGTCATGTTTGTAGGTGGCAGGGAAGTCAGGCGCAGGAGGAACCAACTTGGTTAAAGTGGAGTATTTTAATTAACAAAAAAAACAAACAAACACCAAAACCAAAGTACACAAATAACATGGGTAAAAATAACCCGTCACACACCGATACAAAATACACGCGTACATAACTCACAATCACCGACAAGGACATGAGGGGAAACAGAGGGTTAAATACACAACATGTAATTAATGGGATTGGAACCAGGTGTGTAGGAAGACAAGACAAAACCAATGGAAAATGAAAAACTGATCAATGATGGCTAGAAGACCGGTGATGTCGACCGCCGAGCACCACCCGAGGAAGGAAGGGCATCGACTTCGGCAGAAGTCGTGACACCCATGGTGTTTATACTTGCGTATTATTGTTTGTACAGATAAACGTGGTACCTTCAGGCATTTGGAAATTGCTCCCAAGGATGAACCAGACTTGTGGAGGTCTACAATTTTTTTCCCGAGGTATTGGCTGATTTCTTTTGATTTTCCCATGATGTCAAGCAAAGAGGCACTGCGTTTGAAGGTAAGCCTTGAAATACATCCACAGGTACACCTCCAATTGACTCAAATGATGTAAATTTGCCTATCAGAAGCTTCTAAAGCCATGACATCATTTTCTGGAATTTTCCAAGCCGTTTAAAGGCACAGTCAACTTAGTGTATGTAAACTTCTGACCCACTGGAATTTTGATACAGTGAATTATAAGTGAAAAAATCTGTCTATAAACAATTGTTGGAAAAATTACTTTTGTCAGGCACAAAGAAGATGTCCTAACTGACTTGCCAAAACTACAGTTTGTTAACAAGAAATTTGTGCGGTGGTTGAAAAACTAGTTTTAATGACTCCAACCTAAGTGTATGTAAACTTCCGACTTCAACTGTAGTTTATTTTGAGGTAATGTGGACCCAGTAACTCAGGCTTGAGAACCTGGACCAGGACTCGAGCACTGGGACTCGAACTTCAGCCATAGGGACTCTTGACTCGACTTGTAACTCGACCATTGGTGACTCGGACTTGGACTCGAGCACAGGGAACTTAGTGACTTGACTACATCACTGGGCGAAACAGTCATTAGCTCCCGTTCTACTTCCGAACATCAATGTGGCTGCGGCGTCTGTGGAACATTGATAACAATGGCAATGAAGCTACCACACTTTGTGGCACTATCTGGTGATTGTACCTGTCTCTCTCTCTGAGTGATGGAGGTGCAACCCATACTACTTTGCGGCACTATCTGGTGATTGTTTCTCAATTTCATTCAGTTCAATTTGTCTCTCTCGCCCACTTTTGTTATGTATGTAATGTGCAATATCTATGCAGGCTGAAATAGGAATGTACATGGCCAGATAATTATTATATGTTTGTCATATTTCTGCTGTTGGGAAGAGAATAGGATGTTATGCTAAAAATATGTTGGTAGGACATGGCTATGTATGTTTGTGCACATGGAAGCGGCAGATCGATGTGATTGGTTTGCAAAACTAGCTAGCTATAGCTAAATGTCAACGGTTTGCATCCAAAAGATGAATTCAGCACCGGCTTCTAGTTTCACCCACCCAAAGCGAGAGGACTGCAGTGTGGAGATGACAGAGGGCTCCCTAGTAGTGAGGGTGACTTCCTTTATACACTGAGCTTTTAGCGCCCTTATCAGCATCAGAAGAAGCATCACCATCACCATCAAATCTGCTCCTCCCTCGTACCATCCAACTCGGCTGCCAGCAGTATAGAGGCAGAGACGCAACGACCCTGGTCACATAACTGTGTGGTCCTCCGCGGCTGGGGTTTTCGCCCTCTGTCTCAGGCAGCTGAACTACAGAACAGAAAGTTCTGGCAGCGATGCTCTCCTCTCTAAACACAAGAAGCACAAACTACGGTCCAAAGAAAACTGCCTCTGTGTAACTGAAACCATCAGTCACAATCCCCCGAAGAGCCAGAGAGCAAAGTTATACAGAAGTTCCCCACAGTGTGCATTTCACTACCCAATGGAAGAGCATATTTGGGTTTTTAAAAAGTACTATTGAAGACCTACAGTTGAAGTCGGAAGTGTACATACACCTTAGCCAAATACATTTAAACTCAGTTTGTCACAATTCCTGACATTTAATCCTAGTAATAATTCCCTGTGTTAGGTCAGTTAGGATCACCACTTTATTTTAAGAATGTGAAATGTCAGAATAATAGTGGAGAGAATTATTTAGTTCAGCTTTTATTTATTTCATCACATTCCCAGTGGGTCAGAAGTTTACATACACTCAATTAGTATTTGGTTTCATTGCCTTTAAATTGTTTAACTTGGGTCAAACATTTCGGGTAGCCTTCCACAAGCTTCCCACAATAAGTTGGGTGAATTTTGGCCCATTCCTCCTGACAGAGCTGGTGTAACTGAGTCAGGTTTGTATGCCTCCTTGCTCGCACACACTTTTTCAGTTCTGCCCACAACTTTTCTATAGGGTTGAGGTCAGGGTGTTGTGATGGCCACTCCAATACCTTGACTTTGTTGTCCTTAAGCTATTTTGCCACAACTTTGGAAGTATGCTTGGGGTCATTGTCCATTTGGAAGACCCATTTGCGACCAAGCTTTATCTTCCTGACTGATGTCTTGAGATGTTGCTTCAATATATCCACATCATTTCCCTTCCTCATGATGCCATCTATTTTGTGAAGTGCACCGGTCCCTACTGCAGCAAAGCACCCCCACCACATGATGCTGCCACCCCTGTGCTTCATGGTTGGGATGGTGTTCTTCGGCTTGCAAGCTTCCCCCTTTTACCTCCAAACATAACGATGGTCATTACGGCCAAACAATTCTATTTTTGTTTCATCAGACCAGAGGAAATTTTTCCAAAAAGGAGGATCTTTGTCCCCATATGCAGTTGCAAACCGAAGTCTGTTTTTTATGGCGGTTTTGGAGCAGTGGTTTCTTCCTTGCTGAGCGGCCTTTCAGGTTATGTCGATATAGGACTCGTTTTACTGTGGATAAAGATACTTCTGTACCAGTTTCCTCCAGCATCTTCACAAGGTACTTTGCTGTTGTTCTGGGATTGATTTGCACTTTTCGCACCAAAGTATGTTCATCTCTAGGAGACAGAACGTGTTTCCTTCCTGAGCGGTATGACGGCTGCGTGGTCCCATTGTGTTTATACTTGCGTTTGGAAATTGCTCCCAAGGACGAACCAGACTTGTGGAGGTCTACAATTTTTTTCGGAGGTCTTGGCTGATTTCTTTTGATTTTGCCATAATGTCAAGCAAAGAGGCACTGCGTTTGAAGGTAGGGCTTGAAATACATCCACAGGTACACCTCCAATTGACTCAAATGATGTTAATTAGCCTATCAGAAGCTTCTAAAGCATGACCTCATTTTCTGGAATTTTCCAAGCTGTTTAAAGGCACAGTCAACTTAGTGTTTGTAAACTTCTTACCCACTGGAATTGTGATACAATGAATTATAAGTGAAAAAATCTGTCTGTAAACCATTGTTGGAAACATTACTTGTGTCATGCACAAAGAAGATATCCCAACCGACTTGCCAAAACTATAGTTTGTTAACAAGAAATTTGTGGAGTGGTTGAAAAACGAGTTTTAATGACTCCGACTGCATATTTCATTGTTATTAAAAACTGAAATTTGTGTCAATTCAGTTTCACTCAGCTGTTTTCTAGACAATGTACATTTATTCCATGTTGACAAAAGAACGGAAGAGCACATGGACATCTACAGTGCCTTCGGAAGGTATTCAGACCCCTCAACTTTTTCCATATCTTGTTATGTTACAGCCTTATTCTAAAATGGATTACATTTTTAAAAAATCCTCTGCAATCTACACACAATACCCCATAATGACAAAGCAAAAACAGATTTTTAGAAATGTTTGCAAATGTATATAAAACAAACAGAAATATCTTATTTACACACCTGTCTATATAAGGTCCCACAAAACCAAGCCATGAGGTTGAAGGAATTGTCCGTAGTGCTCTGAGACAGGATTGTGTCGAGGCACAGATCCGGGGAAGGGTACCAAAAAATGTCTGCAGCATTGAAGGTCCCCAAGAAGAGTGTGGCCTCCATCATTCTTAAATGGAAGAAGTTTGGAACCACCAAGACTCTTCCTAGAGTTGGCCGCCCAGCCCAAACTGAGAAATCGGGGGAGAAGGGCTTGGTTGTCCTTCAGGGAGGTGACCATGAATCCAATGGTCATTCTGATATAGCTCCAGAGTTCCTCTGTGGAGATGGGAGAACCTTCCAGAAGGACAACCATCTCTGCAGCACTCCACCAATCAGGCCTTTATGGTAGAGTGGCCAGACGGAAGCCACTCCTTAGTAAAAGGCACATGATACCCTGCTTGGAGTTTGCCAAAAGCCACCTAAAGACTCTCAGACCATACGAAACAAGATTCTCCAGTCTGATGAAACCAAGATTGAACTCTTTGGCCTGAATGCCAAGCGTCAGGTCTGGAGGAAACCTGGCACCATACCTACGGTGAAGCATGATGGTGGCAGCGTCATGCTGTGGGGATGTTTTTCAGCGGCAGTGACTGGGTGACTAGTTAGGATCGAGACAAAGATGAACGGAGCAAAGTACAGAGAGATCCTTGATGAAAACCTGCTGAAAAATCCTTGATGAAAACCTTAGGACCTCAGACTGGGGCGAAGGTTCACCTTCCAACAGGACAATGATCATAAGCACACAGCCAAGACAACTCAAGAGTGGCTTTGGAACAAGTCTCTGAATGTCCTTGAGTAGCCCAGCCACAGCCTGCACTTGAACCCTATCGAACATCTCTGGAGACCTGAAAATAGCTGTGCAGCGACGCTCCCCATCCAACCTGACAGAGCTTGAGTGGATCTGCAGAGAAGAATGGGAGAAACTCACCAAATACAGGTGTGCCAAGCTTGTGTTGTAACACCCAAGAAGATTCGAGGCTGTAGTCGCTGCAAAAGGCGCTTTAACAAAGTAAAAATGTAAAGTGTCTGAATAGTTATATAAATGTTATTTCAGTTTGACATTTTTTATAAATTAGCAAACAATTTTAAAAATCTCATTTTGCTTTGTCATTATGGGGTAATGTGTGTAGATTGACGAGAAAAAAAACAATTTAATCAATTTTAGAATAAGGTTGTAACCTAACAAAATGTGGAAAAAGTCAAGGGGTCTGAATACTTTCCGAAGGCACTGTATTCAGCAGCTAGTTGTTAACATATTAGATAAGCTATGCGCCCCCTCAAAGGATAGTTAACCCAAATTACAAAAAACTTGGTTGTCTTACCTTGTAAGCAGTCTAAGGACAAGGTATGACATCAATCAATGCTTTGGTTTTGTTTACCTGGCCACTGTTTCAAATGCTAACTTTTTAGCATTTGTGGCACAAATCCAATGCACGTCAATTGCGCCTATATTAGCACTTCATGTCCCACACACACACGCACACAATTTAGCCTACTGTTGAAGCTATTATGCATATTTTCTCTTAAACACACAAGGACTAATTTGTTAGGGAGTGAAAGATAGTATCGCTATCCATCTTCAGCACTAAGGTTTTACAGGCCTCCAGGTAATACTGCTGTGACAGATTTATATACCACAGACCAGGGAAATGAAAGGTGAACAAAGTGTGCTCTCCAGCAAGCCCAGGACATCAAGTCGTTTGGAAGGAAACTCCCTCATACCATTAATATCCTTCTGTTTTCAAAGAACAGTCCCTTAAAGTTACAAAGGCACATTTTTCCTAAACATTAAAATGTAAGTGCTCTTTGTTAGGGAATATTGTGCATTTGGACTGGTAAGTTACCAAGACATAAAAAGAGAAGTCAGTGCTCTCTTTATGACCACAGCACTGAACACTAACATGACATTTGTTACTGGAATACTAAAAATAACTAAAATCACTAACATTGCTGTATTTCCCATTAGACTAAAGCCACACCCTAATGTGCTTGAGGGTAACAACAGAGACTACTGCAGTGTGCGTGCGTGTGGGGCATATTTGCACATGCGCCTCTAGCTCTCAACAAGGATAATCAGAAGGACTTTTCATTATGAGAATATTCTCATCTAGAGCCTAGTAAAAACATGTTATTAAAGGGGAACTGCACCCGCTGATTTGGCCTCGTTTTTTGGCTTGCTCCTCAAGAAATGCTGGCGGCCATGACAGAAGCCAAACATGAGATGGCTTGGGGGTGAGGTTGGATGTGGGTGTCTCTTGGGTGTTTCCTTGCCACCAACAAGACACACCAATCTGTCAGAACATTGCCCGCAGCTGTTTGACCCCGCTCAATCACAACAAACAAACCTCCTGCAGGTTGAGTTCTATAACTACAGGCAGATGTATGGTGAGATGCCAAAGGAAGCTTTGACTAAGTCAGTAGCCTACAGAGCAATATGAGAAGAATGCTATTGCTACATTTATGTAGATATCCTAAACTAAGTGTTTTGATAACTTTCAAATGTAGTAACAGATCCATGTACAAAAACCCGCATTTACATAATACCATAGAAGCAGTGTTCTGCTAATATAACAATGTGCACCTTACATCTTTCATTGTCATTCCCAGCCGATACAGATACTCTGCCTATCGGCATTTTGCCTGGCGGTAATGGAGCTACCTTGGCAAACATGTCAGAGTAGTCATACAGTGAATTCGGAAAGTATTCAGACCCCTTGACTTTTTTCATATTTTGTTATGTTACAGCCTAATTTTTTAAATTAATAAAGTTAATTTAAGTATCGCATAATGACAAAGTGAAAACAGGTTTTTAGAAAATTACATACACTTAGGTTGGAGTCATTAAAACTTGTTTTTCCAACCACTCCACAAATATCTTGTTAACAAACTATAGTTTTGGCAAGTCGGTTAGGACATCTACTTTGTGCATGACACAAGTAATTTTTCCAACAACTGTTTACAGACAGATTACTTCACCTATAATTCACTGAATCACAATTCCAGTGGGTCAGAAGTTTACATACAGTGGGGGGAAAAATTATTTGATCCCCTGCTGATTTTGTACGTTTGTCCACTGACAAAAAAATGATCAGTCTATCATTTTAATGGTAGGTTTATTTGATCAGTGAGAGACAGAATAACAACAAATCCAGAAAAACGCATGTCAAAAATGTTATAAATTGATTTGCATTTTAATGAGGGAAATAAGTATTTGACCCCCTCTCAATCAGAAAGATTTCTGGTTCCCAGGTGTCTTTTATACAGGTAACGAGCTGAGATTAGGAGCACACTCTTAAAGGGAGTGCTCCTAATCTCAGCTTGTTACCTGTATAAAAGACACCTGTCCACAGAAGCAATCAATTAATCAGATTCCAAACTCTCCACCATGGCCAAGACCAAAGAGCTCTCCAAGGATGTCAGGGACAAGATTGTAGACCTACACAAGGCTGGAATGGGCTACAAGACCATCGCCAAGCAGCTTGGTGAGAAGGTGACAACAGTTGGTGCGATCTCCCTCGGCCTGGGGCTCCATGCAAGATCTCACCTCGTGGAGTTGCAATGATCATGAGAATGATGAGGAATCAGCCCAGAACTACACGGGAGGATCTTGTCAATGATCTCAAGGCAGCTGGGACCATAGTCACCAAGAAAACAATTGGTAACACACTACGCCGTGAAGGACTGAAATCCTGCAGCGCCCGCAAGGTCCCCCTGCTCAAGAAAGCACATTTACATGCCGTCTGAAGTTTGCCAATGAACATCTGAATGATTCAGAGGACAACTGGGTGAAAGTGTTGTGGTCAGATGAGACCAAAATGGAGCTCTTTGGCATCAACTCAACTCGCCGTGTTTGGAGGAGGAGGAATGCTGCCTATGACCCCAAGAACACCATCCCCACCGTCAAACATGGAGGTGGAAACATTATGCTTTGGGGCTGTTTTTCTGCTAAGGGGACAGGACAACTTCACAGCATCAAAGAGACGATGGACGGGGCCATGTACCGTCAAATCTTGGGTGAGAACCTCCTTCCCTCAGCCAGGGCATTGAAAATGGATTGTGGATGGGTATTCCAGCATGACAATGACCCAAAACACATAGCCAAGGCAACAAAGGAGTGGCTCAAGAAGAAGCACATTAAGGTCCTGGAGTGGCCTAGCCAGTCTCCAGACCTTAATCCCATAGAAAATCTTTGGAGGGAGCTGAAGGTTCGAGTTGCCAAACGTCAGCCTCGAAACCTTAATGACTTGGAGAAGATCTGCAAAGAGGAGTGGGACAAAATCCCTCCTGAGATGTGTGCAAACCTGGTGGCCAACTACAAGAAACGTCTGACCTCTGTGATTGCCAACAAGTGTTTTGCAACCAAGTACTAAGTCATGTTTTGCAGAGGGGTCAAATACTTATTTCCCTCATTAAAATGCAAATCCTTTTATAACATTTTTGACATGCGTTTTTCTGGATTTTTTGTTGTTATTCTGTCTCTCACTGTTCAAATAAACCTAGCATTAAAATTCTAGACTGATAATTTCTTTGTCAGTGGGCAAACGTACAAAATCAGCAGGGGATCAAATAATTTTTTCCCTGACTGTACACTAAGTTGATTGTGCCTTTTAAACAGCATGGAAAATTCCAGAAAATTATGTCATGGCTTTATAAGCTTCTGATAGGCTAATTGACATAATTTGAGTCAATTGGAGGTGTACCTGTGGATGTATTTCAAGGCTTACCTTCAAACGCAGTGCCTCTTTGCTTGACATCATGGGAAAATCAAAAGAAATCAGCCAAGACCTAAGAAAAAAATTGTAGACCTCCACAAGTCAGGTTCATCCTTGGGAGCAATTTCCAAACGCCTGAAGGTACCACGTTCATCTGTACAAACAATAGTACGCAAGTATAAACACCATGGGACCACGCAGCTGTCATACCGCTCAGGAAGGAGACGCGTTCTGTCTCCTAGAGATAAACGTATTTTGGTGTGAAATGTGCAAATCAATCCCAGAACAACAGCAAAGGACCTTGTGAAGATGCTGGAGGAAACCGGTAAAAAAGTATCTATATTCACAGTCAAACGAGTCTTATATCGACATAACCTGAAAGGCCGCTCAGCAAGGAAGAAGCCACTGCTCCAAAACCGCCATACAAAAGTCAGACTACGGTTTGCAACTGTACATAGGGACAAAGATCATACTTTTTGGAGAAATGTCCTCTGGTCTGATGAAACAAAAACAGAACTGTTTGGCCATAATGAACATCGTTATGTTTGCAGAGAAAAAGGGAGAGGCTTGCAAGCCGAAGAACACCATCCCAACCGTGAAGCACGGGGGTGGCAGCATCATGTTGTGGGGGTGCTTTGCTGCAGGAGGGACTGGTGCACTTCACAAAATAGATGGCATCATGAGGAAGGGGAATTTATCTGGATATATTGAAGCAACATCTCAAGACATCAGTCAGGAAGTTAAAGCTTGGTCGCAAATGGGTCTTCCAAATGGACAATGACCCCAAGCATACTTCCAAAGTTGTGGCAAAAAGGCATAAGGACAACAAAGTCACGGTATTGGAGTGGCAATCACAAAGCCCTGACCTCAATCCTATAGAAAATTTGTGGGCAGAACTGAAAAAGTGTGCGCGAGCAAGGAGACCTACAAACCTGACTCAGTTACCCCAGCTCTGTCAGGAGGAATAGGTAAAAATTCACCCAACTTATTGTGGGAAGCTTGTGGAAGGCTACCCGAAATGTTTGACCAAAGTTAAACAAATTAAAGACAATGCTACCAAATACTAATTGTCACGCTCACTGTCTTCGAATTCCCTGTCATAAATCAGCCAAGGCGCAGCGTGCCGGTAGTTCTACATATTTTATTAGTGAACCCGAAACAAAACAAGAAACAGGTGAAACTGAAACAAACATGACGTTCTGGGGCTGCTCAAACACAGCTGCACAAAAACAAGATCCCACGGGACTCCAAGAGCTAAGTAGCGTTTTTTTAGGAGAGTGGCCTTCGGAGCACAGGTGCGTGCGTATTGCGCAAAAGACAGAGGCTATAGGTTATGCATAATAAGCTTATAACATCATTCATAAACTAAATATAAGGCTAAAACTGCATTGAATTTATTACCTGAAAGAGGTAGGCTGGGACATCTATATATATATATATATATATATATAGGCCTATCAATCTTGAACAGTTATCTATTTTGTATGCAATTTGAACGGCATTGATGGAGAGAAACACTGCGAGAGAGTGCTTATTTGTGCACTGATTTAAAGCACTAATATTCGAGTGATAGGCTGTTTTAAAACTGTGCAGCTGCAATTTAAAAAAATGATATCTTTACAATGAAAAAATTAGGTGACCCCTGAAATCCAGATTTGTAAATTAGTCGTGCATTCGGTCTTTATATTAATGTAGCATAGGCTATGCTGCAGCAAATGTAGGCCTACTTGCCTGTCACAATAAAAAAATGAGATGAGATGATCGGTCTACATGTATTGTGAACTGTGCTCCATACTGAGATGGGCTGTCTGTCACCACCCTGAGAATTGGTGATTCATCATGCAGAGCAGAGAGAAGGCCGTAGAGAAGCTAGAAATAGACATCACATATAATTTAAGTTCCATTTCACGTCATGCTTTTCAATTTAAATAATTTATAATTACCGGTCTCTCTGAGTTATTTATAATGGGAAAAGGGAGTGGTTTTGGACTGTAAGTCTCGGTAACCGGGTTCCCGCCATTCAACCCTAATACACACATGGTCACTGTTCTATTACCAATGGCAGTTAGGATAGGTAATATCTGACATACAAACAGGTACTATGATGAAGTTTGAACAGGTCATATAAACCTACCCAATTATGGTCTCCCCATCAAACGACTGAGGCTGCCGTCTGGCAAAAGCATCTCCAGTCCATCTGTAGAAATAGGCAGAGTTGAGGCAGAGTTCATCAATGACACATGGAATGAAAAGGGTGTTGCTATTACTGGATATTTGTGCTGTACTATTAGTAATCACCTCATTGTGGATGTGTTGATTGGATGTGTTGAGTGCCAGGTCTCTCTGTATCTCATGCATCTGTGAACACGTACACACAGTCAGTGTTCTATTGCTAATGGGACAGGTGACATCTGACACACTATCAACGACCGTTGGAGAGCAGGCAAGAGGTGAGGCTGGAGGTGAGGTCTTTGCCATAAAATGTGAAGTGAAATAGAATGGTGAACACAGCGATCAGGCTGGTTCCACGAGACTAGGTTAGGCCCTGGACATTATATGCCTCTAAGAAGTAGAAAATAAGCAACAAATAATGTCAGTTTACATAAATAATGTTTCCCATTTGGATTATCAAAGTATTTAAGTGGGTTACCTTCTGTATTTGATGATGAGCCTGTGAAAGCTGTTGCTGGCCAGATACTTGCCAACATGTGGCTAACTGTTCCATTCATAGGAATGCTCACAGTGAGGGCATGTCTGCATGATGCTAATGAAAGCTTACTTGCTGGTCTTCTCTATGCTGCATGTTCGGCTGCAAACTGGGCATCTCTTGAACACCTGCTGCAGGCAATCTTATGAGGTGGTGTTGACTGGGAGGGCCTGTGACAGGGTGATAGACAGCTGAGTGGTAAATTGCATTTTGTTTTAAAGAAATGACAGCTTTTTGATAATGCACTTCACAACCAAAATGACTATCTGCTTGGCTGGGGAATTAGTTTATCAAGCCGGGTATTATTGAATACAACTTTTCACATAACACACATTAACTGTCGTTGATGATGAAGCTGTCTGTGTCCTCAGGGCAGTAACTCGGGTCACTATCAGAAGCATCATGATGGCGTGTCCTTGTCATAGGAGTCAAGGGAGACTCTGGCAACAACGGAGGTGGTGTCACAAGGGTACTTGTGTCGCATGACACACTTTTATTGTAAGGTATTGCCTGACAAGCTGTGAAAATACCAAGTGAACAGTGAAATAAATTATGTAGGTCACAAAACCATTTCAATCACATTGCTGGACATGTTATGATACCCACCTTTGCTCCTTCTGGTAGGCCCTGGGTTGGGTTGAGTTTGTTGCTGCTAGTTAGTACACTGTTGTAGTCAGAGATGAGTTAGCTAGGACACACCAGAGCTGCACACAGTATTTACTTGTGCCCTAGACATGGGTTGCACCTCGGAGGCTAATGTGACTGTTTCATCTAAATTACATTAATTTAGAGAGGCCTGGAAATACGATGACTTTGCTAAAGTAGGTCAATATTATTATGTCGTCAAATTTACTTTAGAGAGATGGCAATGTTGCCATTACTGTTACTAGCAAAGTTAATCAAAAATAGCTAGCAATGTTATTGTTAACTAGCTAAAATACAGCTATGCCAGCGATGATAGTCATAATAATTATAGAAATATACAATACCAGTATACAATATACATAACCTGCAGTCTATTGTCTAGCTACCGGTATAGTCACCACCACTTGAGACCAACGAACTCCAACCACCTATTTTGCATGATATGGTCCTTTGGCAGGGCATGCAAACCAGTTGGCTGTGCATCCTGCTTGAACCATGCATTTCATGGTTAATCCATATAGGGCTTTTCAGTCTCAAACGTCCGTGAATGCGTTGGGGGTGATGAAACAATGAAGGAAAGCAAAGTGGGCAGAGTGGCAATTTGCACATGGAGTTTGACAAAATGGGCCATGATTTCTTTACATAATTGTAATCCTAACCCAACCTTCATTTACTTGTTGTGATGCACTGAGGTTCCAAACTCCGTTTTAGACGAGACTGACCAAAATGATCCTATTTACACTTTGCAGTCAATTTCGACACCAGAATAAATGCTTCTGACTCATATTTATTTTTATTTTTTTCACCTTTATTTAACCAGGTAGGCCAGTTGATTACAAGTTCTCATTTACAACTGCGACCTGGCCAAGATAAAGCAAAGCAGTGCGACACAAACAACAACACAGAGTTGCACATGGGATAAACAAACGTACAGTTAATAACACAATAGAAAAATCTGTATACAGTGTGTGCAAATTAAGTAAGGAGGTAAGGCAATAAATAGGCCGTAGTGGCGAAGTAATTACAATTTAGCAATTAACACTGGAGTGATAGATGTGCAGATGAGGATGTGCAAGTAGAAATACTGGTGTGCAAAAGAGCAGAAAAACCAAAACAAATATGGGATGAGGTAGGTAGCTGGTTGGATGAGCTATTTACAGATGGGCTGTGTACAGCTTCAGCGATTCGGCAAACTGCTCTGACAGCTAATGCTTAAAGTTAGTGAGGGCGATATTGATGCCACATAGGCCGTTTTGAAAGGGATTAGTTGGTTTTTAGGGGCAGTCAATCTTTAAAAACAATTAAGACTTAATTTGCAACATTTCATTTTACCTCCCAAATTGGCACTTACAGCTGAATAATAGTTATTCAGTGATTTAATATAGTTTAAAACGAATACCATGAGCTGTATCCCAAATGGCACCCTATTCCTTATAGGGTGCACAACTTTTGACCAGGGCCTACGATGCACCCATAGGTGTAGGGAAAAGGGTGCCATTTGGGACGTTACCACAATGTTTTGGAGGAATTAAAAAGGGTATAATATACACCTGTGTTTAGTCAGGAATTCATCCGCTGGTTTGTTTTCCCGGCTCACGCTGGCATTTTAGTCACATTCTTGGCAGCAGTACCACAACAGACAGACAGCTGCCTAGCTAGCTATAGCAGACTGTACACCAGGATGGACTGAAACCTGCCCAGACATCTATCTAGACTACGTCCCAAATGGCACCCTATTCCATATACAGTAGAGTGCACTACTTTTTGACCAGGGCCCAACTGGTGCAATATATATAGAGAGAGAGAATAGGGTGACATTAGTGCCCTTTATAGGGAATAGAATGCCATTTGGGATGCATACTATTACCTTTTGAAGACCTGACTTCAACCCAGCAAAGGCAAAACTCTCTGTCTGTCTGTATACTCTGCAGCATATCATTCCCATGACACCTGGCATGATTGGGAGGTTCATGCTTAATCTGCCTCCGCAGCCACTTCATCTAACATCAGGATTAATTTCAATACAATGTGACTGACAGACAGAGGCGTGTGCGCAAACACGTACACACACACACACGTTGACAGAACGACAGACAGAATCAGAGATGAGAGCAGTAGAGGAATTTCTTTGCAAACCTTCGATGATAATGACCACTTCTGACCACGATAGTACACCAACAATATTCAGTTGGATCTGGGAACATTTTCAGATATATTGTTAGGACACAATTTTAAGATTCCACATCTAACACTTTCCAACAGCTCAGGAAAGTTTAGTTAATTAGATGTTGTTTTTCCTGAACTGGTTTCCACCCTGGGAAAATGTACAATGGCTGGGATCAGTAGCAGGACAGACCTCAGCCTCGAGCCCAGAGGGACCACATTACTTCTGACTAGCATACAGTATAAGAAGATAAGTGTTGAAGCTATTTTTCTCTTAGAGATTTAACGACCCCTGGTTGAACTAAATAATCCTATGCTGATCTATGGGCTTGGGCCGATGCTGGTGGCGGTGCATTCAGAAGGCCTATCTGAATATCTCCTGCACAAGGCATTGTCTGCACCCTATTTCCTATGTAGTGCACAAAAGTAGTGCACCATATAGGGAATAGGGATTCATTTGGGACTTTTGGAGTTGAGCCCACTGTTTACAGACTGGATACAGATGGTGACATCATGCCCTGAGGTGAGTTGCTTACACACACTTCACTCTCCACTGGCAACAAGACCATGTGGCTTCTGTCGTCAGGTAACAGAACGGTTGTACTAGTCGTGGCACGCTCCTGCCAACTCTGAGGGAGGACTATATTCAGTGTGTGTGTGTGTGCGCATGTGTGTGTGCCTGCGCCCATGTGTGTCTGCTTATGTTTGCATCCATGGTGAAGCTATGTGTTTTTGTTTCTATGTTTGTCACATAAAGACATAACCTACTGTCAATGTGCCATGGAACCATTGCCAAGGACAAGGGAAAGGAAACCCTAAACAGCAGTACTGTTAAGGCACACATGGTAATTCCGTATCAAATGACTCTTTCTCTAAACAGTAGAGTGAGTTAGCCTATTATATGTGATGCTGACATGTCAAGGTAACTCTAAAAAATAATATACTTCCAGGGACTGTCCAGTCCAGGACTGCATGGGTTATTGGGTTACTCCTCGGCAGACTAACACGCAATATCCTCCGAGTGTATTTCATTTCCATTTCCCATTTCACCAGCAGTGTGATTAGGGAGAGGGGGTGGGCATGTAGCCAAGGGTTACCAGTTTCACAGCAGACAGACAGAGGCTGGAATACAGCTGCTCTGCAATACGGTAGGTGAGAAAAGTGCCAAAGCAGCTTCACTGAGGATCCGTCTCAAATGGCACCCTAATACCTATGTATCGTGCACTACATTTGACGTTGCCAAGTATTTATCCAGGGATTATTGGAGGCTGTTGAATTAAATGAATTCGGTATTCAATCTTTTTTTGCATGCAGGCGGGTGCTGTATGCACGTGGATTTTTCTTATGGCAGTGTGTTACGGAAAGGGGGAAACCTAGTCAGTTGTACAACTGAATGATTCAACTGAAATGTGTCTTCCACATTCAACCCAACCCCTCTGCCTTAATCGACATCCACATCATCGGTGCCCGGGGAACAGTGGGCTAACTGCCTTGCTCAGTGGCAGAATTACAGATTTTTACCTTGTCAGCACGGGGATTCGATCCAGCAACCTTCTGGTTACTAGCCCAACGCTCCTAACTGCCAGGCTACCTGCCACCCCTGTTATTAGTCTGACTGCCGTTTGGGTTTGTACATGCATTAAATACACATGAAATGATGTGAATATTATCTAGTTAGTGCTCATGTTGATGTTTTGGGTTTTACTGTGGAAACTCTCTTAACATCATTAGGTCAGCGAAGGACTGGGAATACAGATATGCATATGTTGGTCAGACACCTTAAAAAACAAGTAGGGGCATGGATCAGAAAACCAGTCAGTATATGGTGTGATGACCATTTGCCTCATGCAGCGCGACACATCTCCTTCGCATAGAGTTTATCAGGCTGTTGATTGTGTCTTGTGGAATGTTGTCCCACTCTTCTTCGATGGATGTGCGAAGTTGCTAGATATTTGCGGAAACTGTCGTACAGTTTGATCCAGAGCATCCCAAACATGCTCAGTGGGTGACATGTTTCGTGAATATGCAGGCCATGGAAGAACTAGGACATTTTCAGCTTCCAGGAATTGTTACAGATCCTTGCGACATGGTGCCGGGCATTATCATGCTGAAACATGAGGTGATGGTGGCGAATGAATGTCACAACAACGGGCTTCAGGATATCGTCACAGTATCTCTGTACATTCAAATTGCCATCGATAAAATGTAATTGTATTCGTTGTCCGTAGCTTATGCCCGCCCATACCATAACCCCACCGCCACCACGAGGCACTCCATTCACAACGTTGACATCAGCAAACCGCTCGCCAACACGACTGCCATCTGTCCGGTACAGTTGAAACTGGGATTCATCCGTGAAGAGCACACTTCTCCAGTGTGCCAGTGGCCATCGAAGGTGAGCATTTGCCCACTGAAGTCAGTTACGACACCGAGGACGCAGATGAGCTTCCCTGAGATGGTTTCTGACAGTTTGTGTAGAAATTCTTTGCTTGTGCAAACCCACAGTTTCATCAGATGTCTGGGTGGCTGGTCTGAGACGATCCCGCAGGTGAAGAAGCCAGATGTTGAGGTCCTGGGCTGTCGTGTTTACACATGGTCGGCGGTTGTGAGGCCGGTTGGACGTACTGCCAAGTTCTCTAAAACGAGGTTGGCGGTGGATTATGGTAGAGAAATTCTCTGGAAACAGCTCTGTGGACATTCCTGTAGTTAGCATGCCAATTGCAACTCCCTCAAAACTTGAGACATCTGTGGAATTGTGTTGTGTGACAAAACTGCACATTTTAGAGTGGACTTTTATTGTCCCCAGCACAAGGTGTATGTGTGTAATAATGATCATGCTGTTTAACCTCTACGGCATGGGTGTTCACCCCACGGGACGGTTGAGCGAACGTGCGCTAATGTGATTAGCATGAGGTTGTAAGTAACAAGAACATTTCCCAGGACACAGACATATCTGATATGGGCAGAAAGCTTAAATTCTTGTTAATCTAACTGCACTGTCCAGTTTACAGTAGTTTTTACAGTGAAATAATACCATGCTATTGTTTGAGGAAAGAGCACAGTTATGCACTTCAAAATGTATTAATAAACCAATTAGGCACATTTGGGCAGACTTGATACAACATTTTGAACAGAAATACAATGGTTCATTGGATCAGTCTAAAACTTTGCACATACAGTGCTGCCATTTAGTGGCCGAAATCTAAATTGCGCCTAAACTGGAAAATTACACTGGCCTTTCTCCTGCATTTCAAAGATGATTAAAAGAAAACTTTAAAAATGAATGTTTTTTTCTTTGTATTATCTTTTACCAGATCTAATGTGTTATATTTTCCTACATTAATTTCACATTTCCACAAACTTCGAAGTGTTTCCTTTCAAATTGTATCAAGAATATGCATATCCTTGCTTCAGGTCCTGAGCTACGGGCAGTTAGATTTGGGTATGTTATTTTAGGACGAAAATTGGAAAAAAGGGTCCGATCCTTAAGAGGTTTTAATCAGCTTCTTGATTTGCCACACCTGTCAGGTGGATGGATGATCTTGCTAAATTAGAAATGTTCACTAACAGGGATGTAAACACATTTGTTCCCCAAATTTGAGAGAAATACTATATTTGTGATTATGGGAACATTTCTAGGATCTTTTTTTTCAGAAACATGGGACCAACACTTTACATGTTGCGTTATATTTTTGTTCAGTGTATTTTTGTGGTTCACTCAAGTAGGACACACCAAACTCGATAGCATGGCAATGGCAACTGGAAAAGAAAGTCCCGAATATGGATGGATGGAGGGTGAGATGGACTTGACGAACAGACTGGAGACTTCACATAAACCTTTTCCCCAGCAGTTCTCAGTTAACTCTCACATAAGCCTTTTCTCCAGCAGTTCTCAGTTAACTTTCATCCTTTCTTTCTTTTCAGATGCTTTTACAGTGACGCTGTGAAAGCAGTCTTTGTTGCCACGGTCTGCAGCATATGAAAGGAGCTCGAACAAAACCCCAAGTGTACTGAGCCCCCAAGACTGGACCTGAATGAAATTCTTCCCTTGACTTCTCTGCTCAGCCACACAATGAGAAAACACTCATTTTTTGTCAGCTTGCACTAATGGATAAGACAATATTTTCCAGAAAGGTGAGGTGGGACATGGGCAGGAGTTCACACTCATTTGCATTTAGGCAGTGAGAATCTATTTGTTTCCAACAATACACAAAAATAAAAGAACGCTTCAGTTGCACTTCAAGTGTTTGCCTGTTATATTTTCCATTCTAAATGTGTTATCTCTTCTCTCTTCAATCAATTCTCAGATTACTTAGGCTCAATCAGAGTGAGAAAACTAGAGCTATTTGAAGATGCATATCTCAATATCAGTGCCATGCAGGTGCACTCTTCAGATGGAAGACAAATTGTGTTTTATACAAGTGCACCAGGTGTTGTTTACTTCATGCAACATTTGTTTGATGGAATTGTTTATGTCTTGCAGCTACTGATAGTATACACCATGGCCTCCTGTGTGGCCTTATCCCATTTCACCATGAAAAAAACGTAAAACTAGTCTCTCTGGCTAGGACCCTTCACAGCTGCCATGTCAAGCCATATTTTGGACTGAAAAGGGATCTGATCATGTTGGTGGAGGCCATCCCAATACAGAGTGATAAACATCAAATCTAGTATAGACATCTTTCCACAATATCATTTTCTTAAATTGGGTGTTATAGGTTCATATTATTATAAATTATAAATCTAGCCGTGTGTATGGATCGTCACCATAGAAATCACTTCAAATGCAAATCTGTCATGACTGAACTATTGACTTGTTCGCCTAGTCAATACCTCAAATGAACTAAACATGAAAGCTGCAGATTACGGTATTAAAATGAATAGAAGCTGTTGCTAGTCGAGAGTGTATTCACCTTCTAATGCTAAAGAGGGACTGGCGCACAAGACGTCAAAGTTTCAATTGCTGTTTTTTTGTCATTGTGTTTTAGATAATGATCGGGAAAATGCTTATTATTAGTAACACACTTATCAAGGTGTTAGCTGCTGTTTTTGTCATTGATTAAAAAAATGTCTGATACTCAGTATGTACCTGCTTTTCATGGAAGAGATGAAGCATGTTTCTTCATGTGTGGATATGTATGATATGGACATTCTTCAAGAATCTGTGTGTGTGTGTGTGTGTGTGTGTGTGTGTGTGTGTGTGTGTGTGTGTGTGTGTGTGTGTGTGTGTGTGTGTGTGTGCAGATGTTCATTACAGCAACTACATCTATCCCATCTGTATTCTATCTCCAGTCGGTTGCTCAACCCCTCCCGTAATAGTTTATCACTGGAAAATGCATAAGTTACCATTTGAAAAGAGCAACCAGTCAGTCATATTTTGAAAGAGATGATGAGAGGAGAACATCTCTGGAAAAATGTGTCAAACCTGAGCCTTGCAACCCTGGAAAACACATTCACCCACAGGGGGAAAAGTTACTTTTAGTAGAAGTAACTATGTTAATCCCTGCTGCATATCCACTCCCCTGCCATTTCACTGTAGTTGTGTTAAATTACAGAAGCTTGCAGAATATAAACTTAACTGAATGGAATGTTCTGTCTGTTCCCTATGTTCAGAACCACACTGATGTGTCTATATATTTCAATGCTCTGTATGTTGTTGTGTTGCCCTGTATGTTTTGCCTATAGATACTGGGAAGTGGGAAGTGAAATATCATACTTATCTGACATTTTCACAGAACTCTAACTGTCCAGGATCTCCTGGGGTCAAGACTCAAAAGCTTAGATAATCAGCAATGTAAAGACACTGTTCCCTAGAAAGGAAAAAAAAAAATCTAGAAATGACATGGTCTATGCATTTTCATCATTAAATACTGGGGAGGCAGGTAGCCTAGTAGTTGAGTGTTGGGCCAGTAACCGAAAGGTTGCTAGGTCGAATCCCCGAGCTGACAAGGTAAAAATCTGTCGTTCTGCCCCTGAACAAGGCAGTTACCCACTGCTTCTAGGCTGTCATTGTAAATAAGAATTTGTTCTTAACTGACTTGCCTAGTAAAAGAAAGAAAGAAATATGCATGGTTTGAACCTGAGAGATTATGCCTACTGTGTTGGCTTTTCATTGTGTCTCAATGTATACCATGATAACTATCAATGTATAAAATTAAGAGCTAAATTCTAGTCCCTGAGATTGTCAATGACTAGAAGACAACGCCTTTAATTTTCTGATATAAAGTAACGGTACATGACATGTAACAAAAGATACAGACCTCAACACATGAGTCATACACACAGAGACAGACAGAAGCCTAGTCTGTGTAGTGTTATTTGCTTTCAGAACACCACACACACACACACACACACACACACACACACACATACACACACCTTACTTGTCACTCCTTTAATTACGTAATGATTTGTTTGACTCTGTAATTGAGGAGGACTTTGGGTGGTCTAGTCTGTGTGACTCTCTGCAGCATAATCATAGTCTGCTTCCCAAATTGCATCCGATTCCCTATATCGTGCACTTATTTTGACCCTGGGCCCTGGTCAAAAGTAGTGCACTACGTAGGGAATAGGGTGCCATTTGGGACACATGCATAATCACCCAGAACAGAGACCTGGGATGTGAGTCACTCCAGTTAACATTCCAATCTAAAGAGCAAGTATCTGTTCTCTATACTGAAGAACAAACATGTCACCTGCAAAACCTCTCTTATGATCATTGACACATTAGACATAATCAAGTCTTTCAAATGAAATGTCTTTATATCTAGAATATGATTGGAGACCTATGGGCATCTTTGTCCATTTCAGTGAGGTTACACATGTTACAATGAATAGTAACGGGCCATGTCCAATACCCGTAGGCATACTTGCATTCTAAATAGTAGGCATTTTGAGTATACAAAAATAAAGGTTGCATTTATATTTTTGTTCAGTATAGTACACTATACAATTGAAGTCAGAAGTTTACATACACTTAGAATGGAGTCATTAAAACTCATTTTTCAACCACTCCACAAATTTCTTGTTAACAAACTATAGTTTTGGCAAGTCGGTTAGGATATCTACTTTGTGCATGACACAAGTAATTTTTCCAACAATTGTTTACAGACAGATTATTTCACTTATAATTCACTGTATCACAATTCCAGTGGGTCAGAAGTTTACATACACTAAGTTGACTGCCTTTAAACATCTTGGAAAATTACCAAAAATTATGTCATGGCTTTTGAAGCTTCTGATAGGCTAATTGACATCATTTGAGTCAATTGGAGGTGTACCTGTGGATGTATTTCAAGGCCTACCTTCAAACTCAGTGCCTCTTTGCTTGACATCCTGGGAAAATCAAAAGAAATCAGCCAAGACCTCAGAAAACGAATTGTAAACGCCTGAAGGTACCATGTTCATCTGTACAAACAATAGTACGCAAGTATAAACACCATGGGACCACGCAGCTGTCATACCGCTCAGGAAGGAGACACGTTCTGTCTCTTAGAGATGAACGTACTTTGGTTCGAAAAGTGCAAATCAATCCCAGAACAACAGCAAAGGACCTTGTGAAGATGCTGGAGGAAACAAGTACAAAAGTATCTATATCCACTATATCGACATAACCTGAAAGGACGCTCAGCAAGGAAGAAGCCACTGCTCCAAAACTGCTATAAAAAAGCCAGACTACGGTTTGCAACTGCACATGGGGACAAAGATCGTACTTTTTGGAGAAATGTCCTCTGGTCTGATGAAACAAAAATAGAACTGTTTGGCCATAATGACCAGCGTTATGTTTGGAGGAAAAAAGGGGAGGCTTGCAAGCCGAAGAACACCATCCCAACCGTGAAGCACGGGGGTGGCAGCATTATGTTGTGGGGGTGCTTTGCTGCAGGAGGGACTGGTGCACTTCACAAAATAGATGGCATCGTGAGTAAAGAAAATTCTGTGGATATATTGAAGCAACATCTCAAGACATCAGTCAGGAAGTTAAAGCTTGGTCGCAAATGGGTCTTCCAAATGGACAATGACCCCAAGCATACTTCCAAAGTTGTGGCAAAATGGCTTAAGGACAACAAAGTCAAGGTATTGGAGTGGCCATCACAAAGCCCTGACCTCAATTCTATAGAAAATGTGTGGGCAGAACTGAAGGCTTGCAAACCTCCCCTTTTTTCCCGTGTGGCTCAGTTGGTAGAGCATGGTGTTTGCAACGCCAGAGTTGTGGGTTCGATCCCCATGGGGGACCAGTACGGAGAAAAAAACGCTCTGGATAAGAGCGTCTGCTAAATGACTAAAATGTAAATGTAACTGAAAAAGCGTGCGCGAGCAAGGAGGCCTGCAAACCTGATTCACTTACACCAGCTCTGTCAGGAGGAATGGGCCAAAATTCACCCAACTTATTGTGGGAAGCTTGTGGAAGGCTACCCGAAATGTTTGACCCAAGTTAAACAATTTAAAGGCAATGAAACCAAATACTAATTGAGTGTATGTAAACTTCTGACCCACTGGGAATGTGATGAAAGAAATAAAAGCTGAAATAAATAATTCTCTCCACTATTACTCTGACATTTCACATTCTTAAAATAAAGTGGTGATCCTAACTGACCTAAGACAGGGAATTATTACTAGGATTATATGTCAGGAATTGTGAAAAACTGAGTATAAATGTATTTGGCTAAGGTGTATGTAAACTTCCAACTTCAACTCTATGTACAAAAGTATATAGTTACCCCTTCAAATGAGTGGATTCGGCTATTCCATCCTCACCCTTTGCTGAAAGGTGTATAAAATCGAGCACACTGCCATGCAATCTCCATAGACAAACATTGGCAGTAGAATGGCCTTACTGAAGAGCACAGTGACTTTCAATGTGGCATCATCATAGGATGCCACTTTTCCAACAAGTCAGTTCGTCAAATTTCTGCCCTGCTAGAGCTGCCCCGGTCATCTGTAAGTGCTGTTATTGTGAATTGAAACGTCTAGGAGCAACAACGGCTCAGCCACAAAGTGGTAGGCCACACAAGCTCACAGAACGGGACCGCCGTCTGTCCTCGGTTGCAACACTGACTACTGAGATCCAAACTACCTCTGGAAGCAACGTCAGCACAATAACTGTTTGTCGGGAACCTAAAGAAATGGGTTTCCATGGCCGAGCAGCCGCACACAAGCCTAAGATCACCATGCGCATTGCAAGCGTCGGCTGAAGTGGTGTAAAGCTCGCCGCCTTTGGACTCTGGAGCAGTGGAAACGTGTTCTCTGGAGTGATGAATCATACTTCACCATCTGGCAGTCCAACGGACTAATCTGGTTTTGGCAGATGCCAGGAGAACACTACCTGCCTGAATGCATAGTGGCAACTGTAAAGTTTGGTGGAGGAGGAATAATGGTCTTAGGCAGTTTTTCATGGTTTGGGCAAGGCCCCTTAGTTCCATACAGAAATGGTTTGTTGAGATCGGTGTGGAAGAACTTGATTGACTGAGCCCTGACCTCAACCCTATCGAACACCTTTGGGATGAATTGGAATGCCGACTGCGAGCCTTGCCTAATTGCCAAACATCATTGACTGACCTCACTAATGCTCTTGTGGCTGAATGGAAGCAAATCCCCGCAGCAATGTTCCAACATCTAGAGGAAATCCTTCCCTGAAGAGTGGAGGCTGCTATAGCAGGAATATTATTGCCAATGATTTTGGAATGAGATGTTCAACGAGCAGGTGTCTTTTGGTCCCCTAGTGTATGTAGTATGATCAGTACATACACACAATGTCATTTTAGTAAGAAGTAGTCAAGACATATTTCGGACACAGCTATTTTGTTTAGGTTACAGGAAGAAAGAGCTAGTGAGTGGAGGTCACACAACTAGGTGGACAAAACCCTGGGGGACAGATAAACTTCATTACCTGCATTTTCCACTGATACCAAATATTTATTCAAAGCGATACGACATGGTGTCAAAACGATTTTCACCCCTGGTCTATCAGACAAGCATGCCAAATAACCAACCAGCACCTACCCATCGGCTCCAGATATCAGACCACTGTCAAACCAGACATTCCCTTCCCTCTCTTCTCGTGTGGGAGATTGAGCCAGAGGAACCAGTCACAGTGAATGAATGTTAGCATCACCACTACACTACGCAACCCTAGAGTCCTTCTCTGCGTGAGAGAGGCGGCTCCCCTCCCCTCGCTCCCCTGGTGCTTTGACTCCTGCCTGACTCTAGGCCGGCTAGTGTGGTTCCTCATTCCTGGACCTGCCTACACCAAGACAGACAGACATAAGTCTTCCTCTTCTACACACACACAAACACTAATGCATGCACGCACACACACAGATACCACACACACACACAAACACACTGCTCTATACAGCCTCACATCTGATTGG
>NC_138293.1:22130000-22287500 GCF_965601325.2 Salmo salar | reverse complement strand
CAGGGGCTTGGAGGAATAGGATTCAGTGTGAATGAGAAGTCAGGGAGAATCTGCTTACATTGGGGTCAATTAACAAGACAATGGGGAGGGTTTGTAAAGAATCAATGAGGCTATTTGTCAGCACACATCTGATTTGTGTAAATTAGCTCCCAAACTATAATTATCACCTACAATTAGTGGGAGGAAATGTATGTTTAGACTGTTGACAAAACCGATTAACTGGTGAATTCTCCTCCAGTGCCACCCAAAGACTAACCGCTCTGTCTCCTGCAGCAAAGGCCTAGCCTTTGTTCGCAATGGCACCCTATTCCCTATATCAGGGCTCTCCAGCCCTGTTCCTGGAGAGCTACCGTCCTGTAGGTTATCTAGCACACCTGATTCTAATAATTAGCTGGTTGATAAGCTGAATCAGGTTAGTTACAACTGGGGTTGGAGCGGAAACCTACAGGAGGGTAGCGGGGTTGGAACAGGGTTGGAAAGCCCTACCCTATAAAGTACACTACTTTTTCTAAAAATAATTATAAAGGGAATAGTATGCCATTTGGGACATACAGAAAGAGTAGTCATTACTGCCCCTGCAATACACAGCCAGCCTTTAAGACTGCAGTAATACAGGCCCAACTCTTCTATTCATTTCAAAAACACATGAGGTTGAAAGGAAGAGCTGTAATGTCATATCGAATAGGCTACAATACATCATGCAATTCTGCTCTACAATAACATACAGTTAAAGTCAGAAGTTTACATACCCTTAGGTTGGAGTCATTAAAACTAGTTTTTCAACCACTCCACAAATTTCTTGTTAACAAACTATAGTTTTGGCAAGTCGGTTAGGACATCTACGTTGTGCATGACACAAGTCATTTTTCCAACAATTGTTTACAGACAGATTATTTCACTTATAATTCACTGTATCACAATTCCAGTGGGTCAGAAGTTAACATGCACTAAGTTGACTGTGCCTTTAAACAGCTTGGAAAATTCCAGAAAATAATGTAATGGCTTTTGAAGTTAGTGATAGGCTAATTGACATCATTTGAGTCAAGTGGAGGTGTACCTGTGGATGTATTTCAAGGCCTACCTTCAAACTCAGTGCCTCTTTGCTTGACATCATGTGAAAATCAAAAGAAATCAGCCAAGAACTCAGAAAAAAATTGTACACCTCCACAAGTCTAGTTCATCCTTGGGAGCAATTTCCAAACGCCTGAAAGTACCACGTTCATCAGTACAAACAATAGTACGCAAGTATAAACACCATGGGACCACACAGCCGTCATACCGCTCAGGAAGGAGATGCGTTCTGTCTCCTAGAGATGAACGTACTTTGGTGCGAAAAGTACAAATCAATCCCAAAACAATAGCAAAGGACCTTGTGAAGATGCTGGAGGAAACAGGTACAAAAGTATCTACAGTGCCTTGCGAAAGTATTCGGCGCCCTTTAACTTTTCGACCTTTTGCCACATTTCAGGCTTCAAACATAAAGATATAAAACTGTAATTTTTTGTGAAGAATCAACAACAAGTGGGACACAATCATGAAGTGGAACGAAATTTATTGGATATTTCAAACTTCAGCCCCCTTAAGTTAATACTTTGTAGCGCCACCTTTTGCTGCGATTACAGCTGTAAGTCGCTTGGGGTATGTCTCTATCAGTTTTGCACATCGAGAGACTGACATTTTTGCCCATTCCTCCTTGCAAAACAGCTCGAGCTCAGTGAGGTTGGATGGAGAGCGTTTGTGAACAGCAGTTTTCAGTTCTTTCCACAGATTCTCGATTGGATTCAGGTCTGGACTTTGACTTGGCCATTCTAACACCTGGATATGTTTATTTGTGAACCATTCCATTGTAGATTTTGCTTTATGTTTTGGATCATTGTCTTGTTGGAAGACAAATCTCCGTCCCAGTCTCAGGTCTTTTGCAGACTCCATCAGGTTTTCTTCCAGAATGGTCCTGTATTTGGCTCCATCCATCTTCCCATCAATTTTAACCATCTTCCCTGCCCCTGCTGAAGAAAAGCAGGCCCAAACCATGATGCTGCCACCACCATGTTTGACAGTGGGGATGGTGTGTTCAGGGTGATGGCCTGTGTTGCTTTTACGCCAAACATAACGTTTTGCATTGTTGCCAAAAAGTTCGATTTTGGTTTCATCTGACCAGAGCACCTTCTTCCACATGTTTGGTGTGTCTCCCAGGTGGCTAGTGGCAAACTTTAAACAACACTTTTTATGGATATCTTTAAGAAATGGCTTTCTTCTTGCCACTCTTCCATAAAGGCCAGATTTGTGCAGTATACGACTGATTGTTGTCCTATGGACAGAGTCTCCCACTTCAGCTGTAGATCTCTGCAGTTCATCCAGAGTGATCATGGGCCTCTTGGCTGCATCTCTGATCAGTCTTCTCCTTGTATGAGCTGAAAGTTTAGAGGGACGGCCGGGTCTTTGTAGATTTGCAGTGGTCTGATACTCCTTCCATTTCAATATTATCGCTTGCACAGTGCTCCTTGGGATGTTTAAAGCTTGGGAAATCTTTTTCTATCCAAATCAGGCTTTAAACTTCTCCACAACAGTATCTCGGACCTGCCTGGTGTGTTCCTTGTTCTTCATGATGCTCTCTGCGCTTTAAACGGACCTCTGAGACTATCACAGAGCAGGTGCATTTATACGGAGACTTGATTACACACAGGTGGATTCTATTTATCATCATTAGTCATTTAGGTCAACATTGGATCATTCAGAGATCCTCACTGAACTTCTGGAGAGAGTTTGCTGCCCTGAAAGTATAGGGGCTGAATAATTTTGCACTGAATATTTTTCAGTTTTTTATTTGTTAAAAAAGTTTGAAATATCCAATAAATTTCGTTCCACTTCATAATTGTGTCCCACTTGTTGTTGATTCTTCACAAAAAATGTTTGAAGCCTGAAATGTGGCAAAAGGTCGAAAAGTTCAAGGGGGCCGAATACTTTCGCAAGGCACTGTATATCCACAGTAAAATGAGTCCTATATCGACATAACCTGAAAGGCCGCTCAGCAAGGAAGAAGCCACTGCTCCAAAACCGCCATAAAAAAGCCAGACTACAGTTTGCAACTGCACATGGGGACAAAGATCGTACTTTTTGGAGAAATGTTCTCTGGTCTGATGAAACAAAAATATAACTGTTTGGCCATAATGACCATCGTTATGTTTGGAGGAAAAAGGGGGAGGCTTGCAAGCCAAAGAACACCATCCCAACCGTGAAGCACGGGGGTGGCAGCATCATGTTGTGGGGTGCTTTGCTGCAGGAGGAACTGGTGCACTTCACAAAATAGATGGCATCATGAGGTAGGAAAATTATGTGGATATATTGAAGCCACATCTCAAGACATCAGTCAGGAAGTTAAAGCTTGGTCGCAAATGGGTCTTGGAAATGGACAATGACCCTGAAAATACTTCCAAAGTTGTGGCAAAATGGCTTAAGGACAACAAAGTCAAGGTATTGGAGTGGCCATCACAAAGCCCTGAGCTCAATCCTATTGAAAATGTGTGAGCAGAACTGAAAAACTGTGTGCGAGCAAGGAGGCCTACAAACCTGACTCAGTTACACCAGCTCTGTCAGGAGGAATGGGCCAAAATTCACCCAAATTATTGTGGGAAGCTTGTGGAAGGCTAGCCGAAACGTTTGACCCAAGTTATACAATTTCAAGGCAATGCTATCAAATACTAATTGAGTGTGATGAATGTGATGAAAGAAATAAAAGCTGAAATAAATAATTCTCTCTACTATTACTCTGACATTTCACATTCTTAAAATAAAGTGGTGATCCTAACTGACCTAAAACAGGGAATTTTACTGGGATTAAATGTCAGGAATTGTGAAAAACTGAGTTTAAATGTATTTGGCTAAGGTGTATGTAAACTTCCGACTTCAACTGTACACAGGTAGTTGGCTGATGACAAGAGAAATCAAGAGGCGAAACTAGAAAATTAGATAAACTTTGCTGAAATCATCATAAGCCTATTCATGCACTGAAACTAAGTCAATTCCAGTGCTTACACAAACCTGAGAGTGGACTAAAGAAACCCCAGGGTTAGTCAGTGGCTCGCAGGCTGTGTACCAAATGGCACCCTATTCCCAATATAGTGCATTACTTTTGACCAGAGCCCTATGGGCCATATGGTCAAAAGTACCGCACTACATAGGGAATAGGGTGCCATTTGAGATGGAAGCACAGGACTACCTCAAAGCCTCTGCTTTGCGAGTGGGTCTTGGCTCTACTCTCAATATAAACCACCGAGGTCAGCTGGGTAAAAACATGGCAATGAAATGAGAGAATATGAATACACAACCTATCCCAGCAGAAGATATAGATCAAAATCTGCTCCAAAATGGCAATGTGGTAAACAGCATGACAGAGTTGGTTAGAGAGGGGAATAGAAAACTGATCTCACTTCACTTATCTTCCCTTTAGTTCCTCTGGTGTATCTTTGCAATATTTCTCATATTCATCAATGAAAAACCTTGAAATAAGAAAATATCAACCCACACTGAATGTGAACTCTCCAACAAAGCCAGAATAAACAACTAGCTCTTTGAATAGAATAGTGGAGGGTAAAAGGCTAAATGAATTGGTATTATAACACTGTAGATAGACATTTATAAATACTATGAAACCCAAATAGATGTCTCAATAGAGTAAATTAGATTTGAGTTATTTACAAATGTTGTTAATTCTACGGATTAGCACGCTAGTGTAAAACATGCAGGTAGTGTTAAATAAATAGAGTTTATTTCCATTAAATTATCATATATTCATAATCATATTTTAGTTTTTATAAATTCCAGGTACTAAACTAACCTAAACCTTTGTTACATACATATATTTACAGTACCAGTCAAAAGTTTGGACACACCTACTCATTCCAGGGTTTTTCTTTATTTTTACTATATTCTACATTGTAGAATAATAGTGAAGACATCAAAACTATGAAATAATACATATGGAATCATTTAGTAACCAAAAAGTGTTAAACAAATCAAAATATATTTTAGATTTTAGATTCTTCAAAGTAACCACCCTTTGCCTTGATGACAGCTTTGCACACTCTTGGCATTCTCTCAATCAGCTTATATTTTGATTTGTTTAACACTTTTTTGGTTACTACATGATTCCATGTGTGTTATTTCATACTTTTGATGTCTTCACTATTATTGTACAATAAAGAAAAACCCTTGAATGAGTAAGTGTGTCCAAACTATTGACTGGTATTGTACATATGGGTTGTGAAGGCTGTGTGACTGCTACATCACGAGAAAGAGGGGAGGCATGATTTTATGGGTAGGCATAGTTTGATGGAACAGCTATGCTGATCAAAACAGTCATTTAGCCTGTGAGATATAATAGACAGATGTTGCAATTAATGAACGTGCCTCTATAACAACATATTGTCATCGACGTGTGTGTAGGTGGCATGGAATTCAGGCGCAGGAGAAACCAACTTGGTATAACTGGAGCTATTTAATAAAGAATAAACAAACACGAACTCCAAAACCAACGAATATAAAAAATAACATGGGTAAAAGATACCCGTAGCTCACCAATACAAAAATACACGAAACCGATAAACAAAACAATCTCGGACAAGGACATGAGGGAAAACAGAGGGTTAAATACACAACATGTAATGAATGGGATTGAAATCAGGTGTGTAGTAAAACCAGACAAAACCAATGGAAAATGAAAAATGGATCAGTGATGGCTAGAAGACCGGTGACGTCGAACGCCGAGCACCACCCGAACAAGGAGGGGCATGGACTTCGGAAGAAGTCGTGACACATATAATGAACGAGGTTCGAAGAGTACACCAAAGACAATCACCAAAATAATGACAAATGAGCAAATAACTGATGCACTGAAAAAAAATATAACGCATTGTATTTACCAGCTACTAATGAGGGGGTCTTTGTGAAGACACATTCAAGATACACGTTGTTCAGAAATGGTAGGAAGTTTGACTAAGCTAATGAAGGCTCTTTAAGTCCACATCTCTCCATCTAATGGTTCTTAAATGGAGGCACCCACCACCCAACACCCATCCCCACCATGTCTCTATACACATTCCTTGTGTTTTTCGACAATGGCAACCCTTCCTTTTTGGCCTAATGGGCAGGGAGCCCCAGCCATTGTGGCCTGATTAAGCTGGCCCATTCCAGGCTCAGCCTCTCTAATTGCTGTGGCTTTGTGTGGCTCCGCTACTGTAAGAATGAATGAGACACAATTAATCACCCTACAAGTCCTGGGCCTCAGCAAATCCCTGAGTACTCCCATGAATAGTGGAGAGTGGAGGGAGAGAAATGAGAGGAGGGGAGAGAGAGGAGAAAGAGGAGGGGAGAGGAGGGGAGAAAATAGGGGATAGATGAGGGGAGAGTGTAGGAGGGGATATGAGGGGAGAAAAGAGAAGAGAAGAGGAGATGGGAGAGAGGAGGGGAGAGGACGGGAGAGAGGAGAAGGAGGGTGAGGGGGAGAGGAAGGGAGAAGCTCAGACCTATTGTCCCAAAAAGGGCTGTGCCGGTTTCTTTCTTAGTAATATAGGTGTTTTTACTCAAAGTCGCTCATAATTAGGCCCCTGAGAGAGGGAGAGAAAAGGGGGAGAAAGGAGAAGAGGAGGGAGGGAGGGAAAGGGGTGTTCAATAGGCAATTGCAAAAGGCCTGTAGGTACAAAGGCAAAAGAATGACATGTCAAATGACTGGAGGAGAGAAATGAAGAGAGAGAGTGGTGGAGGAATGAGAGGTAGAGAGGACAGGGAAGAAAGGGGACAAATAGATAGAGAGGTGAAAACACACAGCTAGCCAAAAGGAATAAAAACCTGACAGCACCTTTCCTCTTTGTGAGACCATTAGGATATGGGAATGCCCTGGCATTGAGTGATGTGTATTCTGAGAGTGAAAGAAAGGCTGAAGTAGACAGCATGTTAAAGGGACCTTTGAGACCAGCCCATAGTCTGACTCAAGAGGGAAATGTTCCTGTGTTCTCCAGGCAGGAGCACAGTGTGGGAAGCAAGCTAGGCTGGTGCTGAGGAGGAGTTGGAGCATTTCTTCCGAATGGCACTCTATTCCCTATTTAGCGCACTACTTTTGACCAGGGCACATAGGGATCTGGTCAAAAGTAGTGTCCTGGGGAATAGAGTGCCATGTAGAACACACTCACATCTTTACAGAGCAGCTCTTGACTAGGACAACTCACAGCATTGTTCCCCTGGCTGAAGTTATAATGTTATTTTTCTCTGTCATTCAAGACTGGCGATTTTGAACAGTTCTTGTGTGAAATATACATAGCTTTTCCACTGTCTGGTGGCAGTCTGAGACTCCTGAGAATGACACCTGTCATTGTTAGACTTTCTGTCTATTAAATTGTATGCAAAATTCCTCTCTGCTTGAAAACATATCCAGTCTCACATGCATTCTTAATCTACGTGAACAGCAAATCTAAATAATATATACAGTGGGTATCATAAGTATTCACCCCCTTGGATTTCTTCACATTTTATTGTGTTACAAAGTGGGATTAAAATAGATTTCATTGTCATTTTTTTGTCAACGATCTACACAAAATACTCTGTCAAAGTGGAAGAAAAATCTAAATAAAACACTAATATACCTTGATTAGATAACTATTAACCCCCCTGAGTGAATACATGTTAGGAACAGCTTTGGCAGCAATTACAGCTGTGAGTCTTCTTGGGTAAGTCTCTAAGAGCTTTGCACATCTGGATTGTGAAATATTTGCCCATTATTCTTTTCAATTCTTCAAGCTCTGTCAAGATATTGGGGATCATGACTGGACAGCAATTTTCAAGTCTTGCAATAGATTTTCAAACATATTTAAGTCAAAACTGTAATTTGGCACATCAGGAACATTCACTGTCTTCTTGGTAAGCAAGTCCAGTGTAGATTTGGCCTTGTGTTGTAGGTTATTGTCCTGCTGTCCTCTCTGGAACCAACAGGACCCTGAACAGCTTCTAACCCCAAGCCATAAGACTGATAAATAGTTAGTTAAACAGTTAACCAAATAGCTACATGGACTATCTGCATTGACCCTTTTTGCATTAACTCTTTTGACTCATCACATACGCTGCTGTTACTGATTATTGTCTATCCTGTTGCCTAGTCAATGTATCTCTACCTATATGTACATATCTACCTCAATTACCTCGTACCCCTGCACCTAAAGCAGATTGAAGCAGGTTTTCCTCAAGGATTTTCCCTGTGCTTAGCTCCATCTCATTTCTTTTTATCATGAAAAACTCCCTAGTCCTTGCTAATGTCAAGCATATCCATACCATGATGCAGCCACCACCATGCTTGAAAATAGGAAGGCATTTACTCAGTGATGTGTTGTGTTTTCCCTAAACATAAGGCTTTGCATTTAAGCCCCCCCAAAATATTCCCTTGCTGTGTTTTTTTGTAGTATTACTTTAGTTCTTTGTTGCATACAGGATACATGTTTTGGAATAGTTTTCTTCTTTGTATTGTTCATCTTCTTTTCATTTAGGTAATTATTGTGGAGTCATTACAATGTTGTTGATCCATCCTCAGTTTTCTCCCATCACAGCCATTGAACTCCATAGCTGTTTTAAAAAATCACCAATGTCCTCAGTGTGACATCCCTGAGCAGTTTCCTTCCTATCCTGCATCTCAGTTCAGAAGGACTGTATCTTTGATATGTCTGGTTAAATACATCATCCACAGTATAATTATTAACTTGACCATGCTTAAAGAGATATTCAATGTCTGATTTGTTATTGTTACCCATGTACCAATCACTGCCCTTCTTAGGCATTCGAAAAGCTCCATGGTCATTGTAGCTGAATCTGTGCTTGAAATTCAATACTTGAATGAGGGACCTTACAGATGTTGCATGTATGGGGGACAGAGTAAGGGGTAGTAATTAAAAAAATAATGGCAATCAGGGGCTAAAATGTATGTTTTGGTCCACCAGCCACTGTGGCATGTATACTGAACCAAAATATAAACACAACATGCAACAATTTTACTGAGTTACAGTTCTTATAAGGAAAGCAGTCAATTGTACTGTCAAATTCTCTAAAACGACATTGGAGGCGGCTTATGGTAGAGAAATTAACATTAAATCATCTAGTAACAGCTCTAGTGGACATTCCTGAAGTTAATATACCAATTGCACGCTCCCTCAGAACTTGAGGCATCTGTGGCATTGTGTTGTGTGACAAAACTGCACATTTTAGAGTGGCATTTAATTGTCCCCAGCACAAGGTGCACCTATGTAATGATCATGATGATTAATCAGCTTTTTGATATGCCACACCTGTCAGGTGAATGGATTATTTTGTCAAAGGAGAAATGCTTACTAACAGGGATGTAAACAAATAACCTTTTTGTGTGTACAGAACATTTCAAGGATCTTTTATTTCAGCTCATGGGACCAACACTTTACATGTTGCGTTTATATTTTTGTTCATTGTAGATTAAAAAAAAATCTACCAGCCAAAATCTCCCACAATCTCAGTCAAAATATTACATAAAAAACAAAAAAAACAAAAGACCATGCTTTGGAATGTTTCTAAAACAAGAAATGCATTAGTAAGAAGTAATGTGGTATATTTAAGCAATAAGGCCCAAGGGGGTGTGGTATATATTGGTCATATATCACAAACCCCCAAGGCTACCAACGTAATTAGAGCAGTAAAAATAAATATTTTGTCATACGCGTGGTATACGGTCTGATATACCACGGCTGTCAGCCAATCAGCATTCAGCATTTCTTTTATCCAAAATATCAGAGACAAAATGTTCAGCTGCCCCTTTAAGAGTGGGAGGTTACCATGGTTCCGGAGCCACTTGGGTCATGTCATGGTGTGTCTGTCTGTGTGAGATTTTGGATCTGACTAGCAGACAGTGTCTCTTCGCTATCAGTTGAAGAAGCAGCAGACTCAAACTAACATTGAAAAACAACTGTGAATAAAACACGAAGACAAAGTCCCACTGTTGACTTTCGATAAATTAGACCAAACTTTTAAGCCTCTGCTCAACTTTTAAGCCTGTTAAGCCAAATTTTACTCCTGAACTAATTTAGGCTTGCCTAAACAAAGGGGGTTAATACTTATGCAACAACTATATTTTAATTAGGTCCTATTTAATTTGATTAATTTTATATATGAAAAAAAATATTTTCACTTTAACATTATGAGTAGGCTATTTTCTGTAGGTCATTGACAAAACAATCACAATTAAATATATTTCAATCCCATTTAGTAATGCAACAAAATGTAAAAAAAATCCAAGGGGTGTGAATACATATGATACCCACTCTGCCTATAGCTCTTTATGGGTAATGATGGCAAAATATACGTATGATGACTATCAGTATGAAATCAATCCAGATTCTCCTCAATAAGCCTCTCAGTTCAACTACTGTCCTTTATTTAATCATGAATTACCACAGGATATATTAGATTACAGCTATTTTAGAATTACTAATGATAACTGAAGTGAGGAGCTGAAGGATTTCAGGGTGGTATTTTTTTACTAGCTTGGCAATGCAGTAGAGTAGAGTCATTTATTATTTTGTGTGTTAATCCCAAGACATTCAGGAAAGTAATTTCAGTCTTCTGGCTGTAATTTTATCTCAAACCCCCTCAGTCACATCTCTTGCCTTTGACTGATCACAACAGCGAATGAGACAACGATCTCAGTGAAAGTTCAGTCTGTCTGCAGCTCTCGCAAAAAACACACTAGTCCCTCACACACCTTAGTGTGCATCCCAAATGGCAGCCTATACCCTATATAGTGCATTACTTTTTACCAGAGCCCTATGGGGCCTGGTCAAAAGTAATGCACTAAATAGGGAATAAGGTGCCATTTGAGATGTACCTTAGTGCCTGGCCAAGTTCTTTTAGTGAGTGCTGCCTCTCAACTCCTGACTGAACCCCCTTTGTTTCTCCTGTGACCCTCTTTAGCACAGGTTGCAGCCTGCAGCCATTCCACTTTGGATTTGGACCCTATCATGTATCACACTGCTGAGTAGACCAGGCCTGGGCCTCACTCCATTCAGCCAGCCAGGATGGCCAGTCAGTGCCATTAGTCTGTCCTGTCCTCCCCATACCTGTCCAAAGGGTGGGGAACACTACCGCTACCTCGCTCTCCAGCCAAGGTGAATTAAATGAGTAGAAAACTGAAGTGAAGAGGAAATTCAGCAACTCTTGGAGGTCAATGGAAGTGGATAAAAGTGTGTCTTTATTGTTAAAGGTTTTAACAACAAAGAAGCTGTTTAATCCACTGCCACTGTTCTCCAAGTGTTGCTGAATCTCCTCTTCACTCCACATACCTGTCATCTTATTACTGCTGCCTGCCGGTCTACTCTGTCTACTCTGTCTTCCTGCCTGCCAGCCTGCCCTGTCTCCCCTGTCTGCCTGCCTGTCCTGTATCCCCTGTCTGCCAGCCTGCTCTGTCTCCCCTGTCTGCCCTGTCTTCCTTGTCTGCCTACCTATCCTGTCTCTTTCCTGTCTGCCAGCCTGCCCTGTCTCCCCTGTCTTCCTAGTCTGCCTGCCTGTCCTGTCTCCCCTGTCTGCCAGCCTGTCCTGTCTCCCCTGTCTGCCAGCCTGCAATGTCTCCCGTGTCTGCCTTGTCTGCCTGCCTGTCCTGTCTCCCCTGCCTGCCTGTCTCCCCGCCTGCCTGCCTGCCTGCCTGTCTCCCCGCCTGCCTGCCTGCCTGCCTGCCTGCCTGCCTGCCTGCCCGGTCTTCCTTGTATGCCTGCCTGTCCTGTCTCCCCTGTCTGCCAGCCTGCACTGTCTCCCCTGTCTCCCCTGTCTTGCTTGTCTGCCTGCCTCCCCTGTCTTCCAGCCTGCCCTGTCTCCCCTGTATGCCATGTCTTCCTTGTCTGCCTGCCTGTCCTGTCTGCAACACATGGCTCTCTGTGTCTCTCCCTGTCCTAGTGAAGGGCCGTCAACACAGCAGTCTGTTCACACCAATTTCTCCTAGTTATAATGTTTGAATAGTACTATTGCTTAGCTACAGTTGTGTGTCTCATTGCATTTAGTTATATTGTTTGGTCGATACTTATTGCTCTATTGTCTTTCTGTAGTTCTGCATGGAGGACAAAGTGTTATTTGTCACATGGTCTCTCCTTGGTTATTGGCAACTATGATACAACAACAGTGTAGTAAATATGGCCATAAAACATCATGGCATTTATACGTGTGAAATGATAAGCATGCCACGCTGCATAATGGTGTAATCATTAACTAAAATAAAAACAATAAAAACATACTCCGTTGTTCAAGTGCATGGATACCGTCATTTGTCACTTTCCATGGCTGACAATGATGTCCCATTTAAAAATGTGTTAACATTTACTGTTCTGTTGTTGCTTCCTGCAAATCAGGGCTGCATCCCAAATGGCACCGTATTTAGTGCACTACTTTTGACCAGTGCCCTATGAGCTCTGGTGAAAAGTAGTGCACTAAAAAATTAGCCATTTAGGACGTAAAGCCCGTTGGTGATAAAAATAGTAGATTTACATTATGACGCACATGGATCAGAATCCAGCCACTCTATTGGACACATATAGATTTATTGCAGTTTCTGGACTTTTTAATAAAGAATTTCTTCATGGTTTTATTAGCATGTATTTCATATCTTTATATCCTTTATGCAAAGTGTTGTAACAGCTCAACGGGTCAATCTCTATAACAAAGTGTATTGTACAAAACCTCCCTCAAAATACTATGTGTTTTCACTGCATGAGTACACATTGAACCATATGCAAGAAAATATTTTTGCATGTGTCTGACTGCAGGAGATGCCTATCTAGTAAAACATGGACTCTCAACAGAAGCACGCGTGGACACTTAGCAAGGCAGCCAGAGACAGTCATGTGCAGAACTTTTACAGGCGTACCTTCCAGACAGGCCCAGAGGGTCCACGTTGTGGCTGAACAACATGGGCAATAAGAACAGAGTTGAGTTCTTACTACTGGCTCAAAGGTCCTTCTATAAATGCCATAAACCAAAATGACATCCACTCAATCACGGCGTGGTGTTGTTTACAATCCCTCAAAACTGTAAATCTATATTGGAATATATCACACAATGATAAACCACATTTAGATGTTTTAAAGACATGCTGAAGTGTGACTGCTGAAATGGGAACTGTCTAATAATTGGGTGTTTAGTAAAAATCAGTGTGACACTAAAAATATCTATGACATCTCACAGAGGACCACAGGGAGTAATTCCATAGTTAATGTAGGTTTCAACCACAGGCAGTCCAAGTCAATAGGTGTTTCTATCAGAGGCCAGAAAAGGGATTCCATACAGGTTCTTTTTCCCCGTTCTCTCTCCCTCCCCCCTCGTATCCATTTAGTCCATTTTGAATTCAGCCTGTATCAACAAAATGTGGAATAAGTCAAGGTGTGTGAATACTTTCTGAAGGCACTGTATCTGTTGATAGTTTCATGGACAGTGCATTATGCTACTGAACGTACATAGCCTATGTGGAACCAGCAATAGTACTATCAACATATGACCAGATTGATTCTCTCTCATTCACAATTGGCAACGAGCCTCTATATCACTTTCAGAGTGCACGTCAAACATATGTATCTATTTCCTGGACAGTAAACACCACGTTACATCCTTATGTCAAGGATAAATATAGCACCCACTATAGAATAACAGAAACACAATATCCATGCTAACAAAACACAGGATAGAAGCATTCAGGGATTCTCAGAATAGTAGGTACAGGCAGTCTGGAATCAGGACTGGACTGTATAACTTTGCAATATAATAGTTGATGGTACAGTACCAGTAAAAAGTTTGGACACACCTACTCAGTCCAATTTTTTTTAAACTATTTTCTACATTGTAGAATAATAGTGAAGACATCAAAACTACAAAATAACACATAAGGAATCATCTAGTAACCAAAAAGGTGTTTTATATTTGAGATTCTTCAAAGAAGCCACCATTTTCCTTCAAGTGCAGACGCAAGTACACACTTAAAAAGATTCTATCGCAATACTCCTGACCTTTGACCTAGTCTTGGGAACAGCCTCCTCATACCTTGTCTTAATGCCTGTATTGTAGGTCTACAGCCATCTCCCTCTCTCTTCCTTAGCCTATGACAACACTAATGTTATCTCACTAATGCAGGTTCTGGCATCAGAGGAAACTGCACCCTTTATTGACACTTTAACACAGCGATAGTAAGGCCTATTCTGTGGTGAGATAGCTTTAACGACTGAGCTAATGAACGCTGGACGTGTACTTAGTCATTCCTAGACTGACAGACACGTCTCGCTCTCACACACACTGCTCTGTGTTGGTTTTTCTAAAACACAAATTCTGTCACACTGGTTCTCTCTCTCCCTCTCCCCCTCCCTCCTCCTCCTCCTCCTCCTCCCATTCCAGCCACTAGAGCCTCAGCCGTGCTGTCTCAGGCTGGTTAAGCAGGTATGCAGAACTACAACTTTTCCCAGTTTATATTAACACTTTATGATTGGCTTTCCCTTTCCTTTCCCTCTCGTTCTCTCTCCCCCAGTTCTCCCTCTCTCCCCCAGTCCTCCCTCTCTCCTCATGCTCGTCTAGGGAGGTTGGTTCTGGAGCTCTCGGTTCAATGTGAAGCTGTCAGTGTGTTAGTCCATGGCTGTGCCCCAAATAGCACCCCATTCCCTATACAGTGCACTACATTTGGCAAATGTAGTGCACTCTATAGAGAATAGGGTGCCATTTGGGACTCATCCAGTGTGTCAGGATTATTTCTCCCGTGGACCAAGGGGCTTGGCCCACAGCCGGGGCTGCCCGGTGCCGTCTGGCCTGGTCGGCTTGTCACGGCTGTGTGGAATGTGTCGAGTGGGTGCAACCCATAGGTCCCTGCACCGTGTACATGCTGAAGTAGGGCTGCTGTTAGGCTGCTGTTTGGACCCTGACATGGGCAAACATAGCAGGGCATCGCTGAAGGTTAAGCTGGTCGGTCAACGCCCTGGACTGCATTACCAGGGTGGGGCGTTTGTGTGCGTGCGTGCGTGTATGCGCATGTTTGTGTCTAGGTCAGGGGTTTTCAACTCTTAGCCTATGAGGTCCAGAGCCTGCTGGTTTTCTGTTCTACGTGATAATTAATTGCACACACCTGGTATTCAAGGTATAAATTGTTCCCTGATTAGAGGGCAACAATGAAAAAATGCAGAGGAACTGGCTTCGAGGTCCAGAGTTGGGTTTGAGGTGTCTAGGTGTTCCAAGATAATGAGGACACATGCCTATTTAAAAGTACCAGAAAATAATATGCTGAGCCTTTTGATTTGCAATCTTCTCTCATGTTGTTACATATGATCTGATAACCATGTTGAATGAGTTGTTCAGCCCTGCAGCTTTGGAAACCAGGGGCTGCATCCCTAACGGCACACTATTGCCTATTTAGTGCACTACATTTTACGTAGTGCACTAAATAGGGTATTGGGTTTCATTTAGGACTCAGCCCAGAGGTAAAGGGGGCAACAGGTTCACTAGTGGTAAAAACCCACAGTCTACACAGAGGGCATGATGCCAACTCCCCACTTGCCTGAGAGGATGAGGGCAAGGCGTTTTTAGTTCTAAAGTGATGGGATGCTACAAATCTCCTCTTTAACCATAAAACAAAATGGCTTCCGGAGTATAAAGAGTATAAGAGAGTATAAAGATTTTCCAATAGCAGTATTTACTAGTACTAACTCTGTTTATCAGAAATCTGCTGTAATAAATCACATTGACTTTAGAGACTGAGGGGGCACATTATCCCAGAGGTCACTACTGTTAAATCAGGACAAGATATACTGTTGCTTAGGATCCCATTATTACTGAGCTCCTAGTCTCTCATGGCCATCCTTCCAAATCTTGCCTCACTGACTCGACAATTTCGAACAGAACGTGAGAAGCCTGGGCTTTCCGAGGCAACTGAAATGTTACCCTGCATAGACATTGTGTGACACATCTGTATCATGTCCAGAACATTTTAGTTCGATTCCAAGCTGGCTGAAATCTCTACCATGCTGGGAAAAGAGAAAAGTTACATTACAAAATGTCTTCCTTTTCCACAGTGGGTTTGCCTAATTACTCAGAGAAATTATCTCGGTGAGCAGTCTGACTGCCTCCAAAATGTGACCCTATTCGCTATATAGTGCACTACTTTTTACCAGAACCCACCCTATTCACTATTTAGTGCACTACTTTTGACCAGGGCTCTGGTGAAAAGTAGTAGTGCACTATATAGTGAAATCGGGTGTGTTTTGGGACTGTGGGCCACTGAGTAGTCTAGCCCGGTCATTCCCTCAGATGAGAGGTTAGCAATAAACCATCATGAATAGGTCAAAGTGCACTAGCTAGTAGGATTCCAACTTGTCGTCACAGTTCTAATGAATCCCTGGTTGTGTGAAGCCGGAACGGCCCTGTTTACCTTACAGAGTACGTCATAGCAGCAGAAAAAAAGAGTATAATTATAAACATGGCATAAATGTTTCCAGTTGTTCCCTTTAAAATAGCCCCATGCTTCAGGGTTTATTGATGTTTAGAGAGCAAGTGTTAATTTAGAAGGGCACACATGGCACCCTAGTTGTGTTGGGCTCACATGTTACTAAATTAACTATGTAGACTTGTCACGTCCTGACCAGTAAAGAGGTTATTTTGTTATTATAGTATGGTCAGGGCGTGGCAGGGGGGTGTTTGTTTTGTGTGTTTTGGGATTTTGTGTTTGATCTATGTTATCTATTTCTAGGTGTTCCTTTCTAGTTCTTCTATTTCTATGTTGTGTATGTTTGGGTTGATCTCTAATTGGAGGCAGCTGATCCTCGTTGCCTCTGATTAGAGATCATATTTAAGTAGGGGTTTTTCTTCATGGGTTTTGTGGGTAGTTGTTTCCTCGTATAGTCTGAGCACCTAACGGGACTGTTTTTCGTCATTTGTTTTGTATAAGTATTTTTTTCCCCTTCTAATAAAAAGAAGACGAGCAATATAACCGCTGCATATTGGTCCGATGATTTCTCCTCTTCAGACGATGAACTTTATGACAAGACTAGGAACATGTTCTTTATTTTTTTCTCAGAGATCCATCATTCGCTTTCCAATGGATTTGTTTATTAGCTATTATTGATGTACCTGTTACAGTATGTTTTTCATTATTTACTTCATTATCATGTTTACCAGTCAGGTACTTTCAGAAACTACATTCACAACAATCCCATCTTTGTAAAAGGCAATGCATGCTGGCCAGCTCTTATACTATCCTACTATGTGAGCGAGCGCTATGCCTACTCAGCAGAGTACTGTGTTCACTGACCTGCTCTGCTCCTCTCAGCAGTAGGTTGATTGGAGGGGTGGGCCCTCTTTGTTAAGATAACTAGCTGGAGGTAAGCTCATTCAATAGATACACGCTTTGTCACCTCAGGGGAACAGGGGAGGGAAGCGTGTGTGCGTGTCGTTGGGGGCCCAGATACACCTAAAATAAAATACTATTTTATTTGTCACATGCACCAAATACAACAGGTGAAAGACCTTACAGTGAAATGCTTACTCACAGGCTTTTTCCCAACGAGGCAGTTAAATAAGAAAAAATAGAAAACACATGAGAAATAAAACTGATTAGCAGCAAATCTCTGGGTATACAAAACCGTCTGCTACAACTACAGGTTGGGGAGTGAATCAGCACTTGGAAGGTGTTGGTGTTGTGGGTGTAGGGTGACGTTGACCTTAGACGCTGATCTTGGGTCGGTACAGCATTTTCCACACTAATGGTTAAGGTTTTGGGGAAGGGAAAGCTGATCCTAGATCTGTACCTAGGAAGAACTTCACCCTGAAGCGAGGTGGGCAGTACTGAGAGGCACAGCTCGGCTATGTTTGTAAATTGGTTATTCATTGGGTGCTGAGAACTCAGCAACAGGGCAGTATCCCTTCAGAGATGAAGGGTGGCATCCTAAAGACTGTGTTCAAACTAAAGTAAACGTTGTTTTGAGAGAGAGGAGGCCCAATCTCTTTTCAGTCCTAAATGAGATGTAGTTACTGTCAGCCCACGTTCCTAATACACATATGATTCCGCTTTACCTTAGGACCAAAATGACACGTTTATTTACTTTTTCCAGACTTCAAAAGATATTCTGAAACCTGATTTAGTTAGCAAAATAGGCCAGGATGCTCAGTTGAAAAATCCAGAGGAAATGCTAGACTAAGTGCTGCAGAAATCAGTCATAAATTGTGTATTTATAAATCATTCGTAACACAACAATCGCCAACAAGTATCATCCTTGTAAAATGGTTGAAATATCCAATATGTTACAAATAACTGTCATTGAGTACGTTTACATGCACAATAATAATTCGATATAAAACTGATTATGGCAGTGGGCAGATTATTCAATAGTCATGTAAACACTTTACTCACCTCATTTTAATGGGCGTAAGGTCAAAATCTAAGTAAGTATACACCGATTAAAACACCTGGTTTTATGAGCAATCTTTCAAATTATTAGGACATGTAAACACCTTAATCTGTGTTCCAGTTGTGTATTTGATCTGCGCTGGTGTTACCACTAGTGGGGGGGGGGGGGGCTCCCTCTTTAGCGCGAGTTTGGAACAACTGAATGTATGCGTCTTAGAAGTAGTTTTCGCATAAAACCTTTATATGTCCAAACTCAGAATCAAATACGCTTCCCAAAAAGAACATGGTCGCTGTGGTTCAACGTCTATATGTGTCTCAAATTAGTCTTATTCCTCTCTCCCCTCCCCCTCTCTTTCTCTCCTCCACCTCTCTCTCTGTCTCTCTCCTCCACTTCTCTCTCTCTCGCTCTCTCTGTGTCTCTCCCTCCCCCCCACCTCTCTCTCTTTCTATGTCTCTCTCCTCCACCCCCCCCCCCCCTCTCTCCTCCACCCTTCTCTCTCTCTCCCCCTCCCTCCACCCGTTTCTCTCTCTCTCTCTCTCTTTCCATGTGTCTCTCTCCCTCTCCCTCCACCCCTCTCTCTCTCTCTCAATTCAATTCAATTCAATTTGCTTTATTGGCATGACATAACAATGTACATATTGCCAAAGCTTACTTTGGATATTTACAATATTAAAATAAAAAAGAATCAAAATTGTCAACGGGACAACAGTAACAACAATAACCAAGGGTTAAAATAACCATACATTGAACAATAACAATAAGCATACAGTAGAGGACATGTGCAGGTTGATTGGTCTGCAAGACACTGTCCCTCATCTTATGGCAGGCAGCAATGTAGTGCGCTGCCAACCCACAGCTCTCTGTGTCCTCCCCCAACAGGATGGGTAGCCTATTCTCATCAGAGAGGTCTTTGAAACCTTGAATAAAGGCTTCAAATTTGGGGAAATGACACTCTAATTGTTTTATATTTTTTACATTTAGTCAGGAAATGCAACTCTGTCTCAGGTTCTGCTGTGGTGCAGTGGTTGCACAGCCTTTCTTCTACATGGGGCCAGATTTTCCTGTGTCTACCCTTCTCAATGACAAGGCTGTGCTCACTGAGCCTGTACTTTGTCAAGGTTTTTCTAAGGTTTTGATCAGTAACCATGGTCAAATAGTTAGCCACGGTGTACTGTAAATTTAGGGCCAGATAGCACTGCATTTTGCTTTGTGCTTGTGTTTCCCAATAAGCAATGTAGTTTTATTTTGACTGTGTTGTAATTTGGTTTATTCTGATTGATTGGATGTTCTGGTCCTGAGGTTTCAGTGTGTTAGTAGAACAGGTTTGTGAACTCAGCCCCAGGACCAGCTGGATGAGGGTCCTGAGGTTTCAGTGTGTTAGGAGAACAGGTTTGTGAACTCAGCCCCAGGACCAGCTGGATGAGGGGACTCTTTTCTTTGCTCAGCTCTTGGCATTGCAGGGCTTGGTAATGATAAGAGAGGGGGTCACTGTATTTTAGATGTTTCCAAAACTTAATTGCTCTTTTTTGAGTTTTTATTATTAGTGGATATTGGCCTAATTCTGCCCTGTATGCATTGTTTGTAGTTTTCCTCTGGACATGTAGGAGAATCTTACAGAACTCTGCATGCAGGGTTTCAATGAGGTATTTGTCCCATTTGGTGAAATCTTGTTTTGCAAGTGGACCCCACACCTTGCTGGCATAAAGTGCAATTGGTTCAATAACACATTCAATTAGTTTTAGCCAAATTTGAATTTGAATTTGTTTTTTAATGGCGTAGAATGCCCTGCGTGCCTTCTCTCTCAGTTCATTCACTGCATCATTAAGGTGTCCAGTTAAGCTTATTTTTAAACCTAAGTAATTGTAGTGTGTGCAGTACTCTATATATTTTGTACCAATTGAGAACTTTGGTCTAATTCCCTGAGATCTGGATCTTCCCTGGAAAATCATTATTTTAGTATTTTTGGGGTTTACTGCCAGGGCCCTCTCTCTCTCTCTCCTCCACCCCCTCTCTCTCTCTCTCTATGTGTCTCTCCCTCTACCTCTCACTCTCCTCCTCCTCCACCTCTCTCTCCCTCCCCACCCCACTCTCTCTCTTTCTATGTGTCTCTCCCTCTCCCCCCACCCCTCTCTCTCTCTGTCTCTCTCCCCCTCTCCCCCAACCCGTCTCTCTATCTCTCTCTCTCTTTCACCTCTCTCTCTCTCTGTCTCTCCCTCTCTCTCTCGCTCTCCTCCACCTCTCTCTCTTTCGGTCTCTCCCTCTCCCCCACCCCTCTCTCTCTCTCTCTATTTATATGCGTCTCTCCCTCTCCATCTCTCTGTCTTTCTGTCTCTTTCTCTCTCTTTCACTTCTCTCTCTCTCCATGTCTCTCCCTCTCTCCCCACCCCTCTCTCTCTATGTCTCTCCCTCTACCTCTCACTCTCTCTCTTTCTCCTCTACCTCTCTCTCTTTCTGTGTCTCTCCCCCACCCCTCTCTCTCTCCTCCACACCTCTCTCTCCCTTTCTCTAGTTCTTTCTCTCTCCTCTCTCTCTCTCTCTCTCTCTCCCTGGCATCATGAACTGTGAGAGCCCTGGGAGAACAGGCCAGAGAACATAGAGTAGAAATTGAGTTTTAAACAGATGCAGTAATTCAATTTCCACCCTTTTAAATGTGGAATGCAGGGGGCCATATGTAACTCAACACTTCCTATCGCAGTTACAAACAGGGGGGCGTTTCAACAGTTGGTGGCTAGACTGCACCTCTATCTGTCTTTTAATCAATACAGGGCCCTATGACTCTAATATACACCGGCTGCATCCCAAATAGCACCCTAGTCCCTTTTTAGTGCTCTACTTTTGGGTGCCATTTGGGATGCACACACAATCAGGGTAACTGATGCTGATCCTCATCTGATAGTCTCCATTATGTTGGCCTTTGGCCCTGAGACTGGACACCTGTTATTTTCTGCAGCTTTCACCTCCAGTTCACAGCTTGTGTGCATCCTAAATCGCACCCTATTCCCCATATAGTGCACTACTTTTGACCAATGCCCATAGGGCTCTGGTTAAAACTAGTGCACTATGTAGAGATTTGGGTGCCATTTGGGACACAACCCTTGTAATGGGGGCAGGGAAGGAGGTGAAGCACTCACAGAAATCTATAAAAAAATGTCAATGCAGAGTAGACAGTGAATGGCGTTGGAAGCACGGCTCTGCCAGCTTTCCTTGAAACAAAATGCATGAAGACCACATACAGTGAGGGGAAAAAGTATTTGATCCCCTGCTGATTTTGTATGTTTGCCCACTGACAAAGAAATGATCAGTCTATAATTTTAATGGTAGGTTTATTTGAACAGTGAGAGACAGAATAACAACAAAAAAAATCCAGAAAAACACATGTCAAAAATGTTATAAATTTATTTGCATTTTAATGAGGGAAGTAAGTATTTGACCCCCTCTCAATCAGAAAGATTTCTGGCTCCCAGGTGTCTTTTATACAGGTAACGAGCTGAGATTAGGAGCACACTCTTAAAGGCAGTGCTCCTAATCTCAGTTTGTTACCTGTATAAAAGACACCTGTCCACAGAAGCAATCAATCAATCAGATTCCAAACTCTCCACCATGGCCAAGACCAAAGAGCTCTCCAAGGATGTCAGGGACAAGATTGTAGACCTACACAAGGCTGGAATGGGCTACAAGACCATCGCCAAGCAGCTCGGTGAGAAGGTGACAACAGTTGGTGTGGTTATTCGCAAATGGAAGAAACACAAAAGAACTGTCAATCTCCCTCGGCCTGGGGCTCCATGCAAGATCTCACCTCGTGGAGTTGCAATGATCATGAGAATGGTGAGGAATCAGCTCAGAACTACACGGGAGGATCTTGTCAATGATTTCAAGGCAGCTGGGACCATAGTCACCAAAAAAACAATTGGTAACACTACGCCATGAAGGACTGAAATCCTGCAGCGCCCGCAAGGTTCCCCTGCTCAAGAAAGCACATATAGATTCCCGTCTGAAGTTTGCCAATGAACATCTGAATGATTTAGAGGACAACTGGGTGAAAGTGTTGTCGTCAGATGAGACCAAAATGGAGCTCTTTGGCATCAACTCAACTCGCCGTGTTTGGAGGAGGAGGAATGCTGCCTATGACCCCAAGAACAATATCCCCACCATCAAACATGGAGGTGGAAACATTATTCTTTGGGGATGTTTTTCTGCTAAGGGGACAGGACAACTTCACCGTATCAAAGGGACGATGGACGGGGCCATGTACCGTCAAATCTTGGGTGAGAACCTCCTTCCCTCAGCCAGGGCATTGAAAATGGGTCGTGGATGGGTATTCCAGCATGACAATGACCCCAAACACACGGCCAAGGCAACAAAGGAGTGGCTCAAGAAGAAGCACATTAAGGTCCTGGAGTGGCCTAGCCAGTCTCCAGACCTTAATCCCATAGAAAATCTGTGGAGGGAGCTGAAGGTTCGAGTTGCCAAACGTCAGCCTTGAAACCTTAATGACTTGGAGAAGATCTGCAAAGAGGAGTGGGACAAAATCCCCCCTGAGATGTGTGCAAACCTGGTGACCAACTACAAGAAACGTCTGACCTCTGTGATTGCCAATAAGGGTTTTGCCAGAGGGGTTTTGCCAGTCATGTTTTGCAGAGGGGTCAAATACTTATTTCTCTCATTAAAATGCAAATCATTTTATAACATTTTTGACATGCGTTTTTCTGGATTTTTTTGTTGTTATTCTGTCTCTCGCTGTTCAAATAAACCTACCATTAAAGTTATAGACTGATCATTTCTTTGTCAGTGGGCAAACGTACAAAATCAGCAGGGGATCAAATACTTTTTTCCCTCACTGTAAGCGCCATACCTCAATATTTTAAATGACGTGCCTGTCCTCCTCTATTCTATGCCGATAGTAGCCTATTGGAGAATGGTGGTGAAAGAGAGGAAATATGTAGATAAGACCAGGAGACTTGGGCAGTTGGTCACTGTAGTAAAATAACATTGTGACTTTGCTTGAGATTACCCTAACCAATTAGTGCGCCAACAGAATCACGTTAATGACAGCCATCACATATATTTCCAAGCTATCAGCTTTGCTCATCTATTTCCCCATAATCCATCTGCTTAGACTATTGACACATATCCTCAGGAAGTTTGCTGGGCGTTGGCAGGCATTTCGCTAATCACCTCCTCAGCATGGGGCCTAGACAAGCACTAAATGAAACATTGGCACCACAATTAAGACCTCTTTCTTTAGTTTCGGACAAAGCCCTGGGGTCTCCTAACTATCCCACATTAACCCCACTGTCTCCCCACTGCCCCAAAGTTCGATTAAATGTGTTCCTTGGGTCTATACCTAGCACAGTGTTAAAGGTTTTCAGTTAATGTGTTACATTTAAAATCACAGATATGCCCCACGTCATGAATATCTCCATATTTCTCAAATTGCATCCATGATTGACTGAAATGTAAATATCCTATTGAATGTGTAAAGGCGTCAGCATGCTTCAGTTCAGCTTGGCGCCAGCCGAACTGAAGCATGCTGACGCCTTTAGGTGTGCCTAGTACAGTGCTTCCCTGATTTGGAAATGGGGTCACAGAAAAACTCAGTGTTATGTCAGTAACATCCAGAGTGGTTTCTGTTTTCCTCCTACAAATGTGGCTCTATCTTTTGAATGGTTTGAGCTACAAAATAGTATGACTCCATAACTGAAAGATAAGACTATCAGGAACACGCATGTGTCTTCTGTTTTCTTCTACAATGCCCACAAGTCTCATTAGAACAGAGTGGACAAGACCAGGCACTAAATGTGATGGGGGAAAATAACACCATCTCAATGATGTTCTTTTCTACACAGAATATCATACAACATTATTGCCTGATGCTTTTTTGAATTTCCCAATACCTTTCTGATGCATTTCAGTCACTTCAAACCATACTTCCTTCAGATTGAAATAGTACCAAAAGTACTGTCAGAAGGATTTGCAATCATCATAGCCCCAATTAAAAAGTACATTGACCATTGATTACATCACTTTTTTTACATGGTGGGTCGTGATTTTTTGCTATACATCAAAATGGTGTCGCGGGTCAAAAAAGTTTTGGAACCCCTGGTCTTGTGCATGATTACACTGTGACCTAATAAGGACCCTGTCACCCTTCATTTACCTAACAGTTATTGCAATGCAACAAATCAAACAGAAAAAAAAATTCTATTTCGGAAGCGTATGCCTGTGTTAGTTAATTTACCCATAACACAAGTTCGTGTAAAGGTACAATTAAATTCACTCCATAACGAGAAGAATAAACAAAGACAAAGTCATTTAAAAAATATTATTCTATGGAGGGGAACATGTAAACAAACACCTTTGAGAAACACTTGATTGATTTACGCTAGTTCCCCGCCCCCGTCGCTCTGTGATTAGGCGCTCCAATAGAGGGAGTGACTTCGCCTCCCCCATATATATCCCATTCAATGCATCCGCCAACAACAGAGCATGCAGAGCGATCAAAAACAATGGTGCCATTTACGAACACGGGGAGAAACCGAATGGTATCGGCGCGTAAATTATAGTCTGGCAGTCAATAGCAGACGGAGAAGAGTGGTCGATTTTTACAGAATAACGTTAAATCAAGATATAATAAAGCGGTGTGCTGTGTGGATTCCCTACCATTTTACCAGACAGACAAGACACCCACAGGCTACTCCCCAAGAACACCGTCTGCGCCAAGGATGAGTCTACCAGCATCTCTGGATTAATCGGACTTCACAGCCTACTTGCAAGCGCAAGTTCGTTGGCACTTGGAAGCAGACGAATTCAACAGTGAGTGATGATGGGGTGTAACTTGCTGGGTTTGGGGTGGTGCATGTTTTTTGCACTCGTTCTACACAGGTCGAGCTGCGCCGCGGCGAAGGAACTACAATGCCAGGAGATATCCGTGCCCTTATGCAAAGGAATCGGCTACAACTACACCTACATGCCCAACCAGTTCAACCACGACACACAGGACGAGGCAGGGTTGGAGGTGCACCAGTTTTGGCCCCTGGTGGAAATCAAGTGTTCGCCGGACCTGAAGTTCTTTCTCTGTAGTATGTACACTCCTATTTGCCTGGAGGACTACAAGAAGCCCCTGCCGCCGTGTCGGAGTGTCTGTGAGAGAGCCAAGGCAGGCTGTGCGCCTCTGATGAGACAGTACGGGTTCCCGTGGCCAGACAGAATGAGATGCGACTTATTACCAGTGCAAGGTAACCAAGATACACTATGCATGGACTACAACAGAAGTGCGACGACTGTTTCTCCAGTGGTTGCAAAGCCCACACATCGTCCTGTTAAACCAGTAAACCCACGAAAGAAAAACGGACAAGGCCGTTCTAACGACCCCAGTAAACACAAACCTCCGAGTTCTCCATGCGAACCGCAGTGTCACTGCCGCGCTCCCATGGTTCCAGTCAGCAACAGTAATCCTCTATATAACAGAGTTAAAACAGGACAGATACTCAACTGTGCCATGCCTTGCCGCAACCCTTACTTCTCCCAAGACGAACGAACATTTACTGCATTCTGGATAGGACTATGGTCCGTCTTATGTTTTATCTCTACTTTTGCAACAGTGGCAACTTTTTTAATCGACATGGATCGTTTCAAATACCCGGAGCGACCCATTATATTCCTCTCTGCTTGTTACATGTTTGTCTCCGTCGGCTACATTGTCAGATTAATTGCCGGACATGAACAAGTGGCTTGTAACATGGAGCATGATACCGAACACATTCACTACGAGACCACCGGCCCTGCGCTTTGTACCATTGTTTTTCTACTCATCTACTTCTTCGGCATGGCAAGTTCTATTTGGTGGGTTATTCTTTCTCTTACCTGGTTCCTGGCTGCGGGGATGAAGTGGGGAAATGAGGCCATAGCCAGTTACTCCCAGTATTTTCATTTAGCTGCCTGGCTGATACCCAGCATGAAATCGATAGCTGTGTTGGCGTTGAGTTCAGTGGATGGTGACCCTGTGGCTGGAATATGCTATGTTGGCAATCAGAATTTGGATAATCTCCGGGGCTTTGTTTTGGCGCCTTTGGTGATCTATCTTTTCATTGGAACTATGTTCCTCCTGGCTGGGTTTGTGTCACTGTTCCGGATCCGGAGTGTTATAAAGCAAGGAGGGACGAAAACAGACAAGTTGGAGAGACTGATGATCAGGATAGGTGTTTTTACAGTGCTTTACACTGTCCCAGCCACGATTATAGTAGCATGTTACTTCTATGAGCAGCACAACAGACAGACTTGGGAAATAACCCACAACTGTTCATGCTTGTCGGAGCATGAAATGCAGAAGCCGGACTATGCTGTGTTCATGCTGAAATATTTCATGTGCCTTTTGGTTGGCATCACGTCCGGCGCGTGGGTCTGGTCGGGAAAAACTCTAGAATCCTGGAGGACTTTTTGTACCCGCTGCTGCTGGGGCAGCAAGGCCACGAGCGGGTCAATGTACAGTGATGTTAGTACGGGATTGACGTGGAGGTCCGGTACTGCGAGCTCTGTCTCTTGTCCCAAACAGATGCCATTGTCACGGGTTTGAAAAGGAAGAATGGACCACTAATTGCGTTGGGATTGACCATCAGCGTGTTCCAATTAGCACATTAACGAGCACCTAATGATTTTTCTTGCACAATGAGACCCGCATCCAGTTTAGAACCATATAATCAGAAGAATTAGAGGCTTTGTCTAATTTGTACCTACAAAATGAGCTTTTCACCTACAAAATGAGCTTTTCAAAGATGATTTGAAGTAGGCTATGCCTTAATGTCATACGGGTTTCGTTGGTGCTTAATGTATTTATATAATTATTGATGTACAAACATTGTAAATGTGTATATACAATTTATACGAGAGTGAATATATGTATAATTCACTTTGATAGATTTTTATTTTGGTAATAAAACGACTTTTATTACATTTTTACCTGTGCGTCTTGATAGTCATTCTGCGCCAAAGCTGCGCACCACTCCTATATTTTGCAAATGTGATTTTAGCTTTTCTGTCTTCATGCCGTGATACGAGATTTTTGGATAAGTAGAACCCCCTATTCATATTTGTCAAATAGTGATCTAATTATTAATTAATATAAACGTAAAAGGCATACACAACAGTTGGTTGTTGGGTTCCTTTTGGGTAGCATTCGTGGAAAAAAGTACACTTTTACACATTGTAACGAACCGTGGTGGTTGGCTGTTGCGTTCCTTTTTGTTATGGTGGGTATCCCTGTTAGGTATTCTAGATGCAACCACAAGCAGTGGGGTACGAGGAGGATTCATAAAAACGTTGAAATGGCAGTGAAAGCCCTACATGTGGTCTGTTTGAGTAATCCTCTCTTGAGGGAACCCCTCTGTGCAACAATTATGTTACAAACGCAGCATAATCTGCCCCCAATTAATACTGATGACCCAGTGAAACATTTCACACTCTGACCTGCATATGAATATGAAATCATAGGGATTCTACTACTATTCCTTTTAAGGTTTTGTGTGGGGCAGAGTTCTGGATACTCACCCCTCTCACTGTCAAGATGTCATAGGCCTTATAATTAAGATGCCAGACAGTGAGGGAGGGAGGACTGGTTTGCATCCCAAATGACACCCTATTCCCTATATAGTGCACTACTTTTGACATGGGCCCTGGTCAAAAGTAGTGCACTATATGGGGAATAGGGTGCCATTTGCGACTCAAGCCAGACTCACTAGGTGACCCTATGTGTTCCAAGTCTGGTCTCATAGATAATTCATAGTGCACGCTAATCCGGGACACTCAAATCAGTATGATATGTTACATTTGGTGTGGTTTTATTTAACTAGGCAAGTCAGTTAGGAACAAATTCTTATTTACAATGACAGCCTACCCCAGCCAAACCCTCCCGTAACCCGGACAACACTGGACCAATTGTGCGCCGCCCTATGGGACTCCCGATCACGGCCGGTTGTGATACAGCCCGGGATTGAACCAAGCTCTATAGTGACGCCTCTAGCACTACGATATAGCGCCTTAGACCCCTGCGCCACTCGCAAGCGATTATGGTTACATAAGACAGATGGTTACTTGTCCGGGTGGTTGGGTAGGTGTATAAGATGAATGTCTAGCTACCCAAAGGTTGTGAGTTCGAATCTCATCACGGACAACTTTAGTATTTTAGCTAAGTAAGAACTATTCAACTACTTTTAGCCACTTTGCAACTACTTAACCCTTTTAGCTAAACCTTCCCCTAACCTTAACCCTTTTAGCTAATCTTTACCCTAACCTTAAGCCTTTAACATAACTCCTAACCTTACCCTAATGCTTAGCCTAGTTAACTTTAGAATTCATAACATATTATACGTTTAGCAAATTTGTAAGATATTGTACATTTTGCTAATTTTTCAAATTGGAACCAAATAACACAAAATGCTCTGGGACCAGGCTGCAGCTCATGGTTAAAAGGTAATTAAGACTCAGTGTGTGGTCTGTGTATCTGATCATAAAAGCGCTTAAACAGGTGGATTATTTTCTTAACAAACATAAGAAACTTTTGCATTTGAAAACTGCAAATAGGACCACCGCTTGTTGCGAACACACTTGTGTTTTAGAGGCCCAAGCCTTCAAAATGAGGCCTGTGTTTTTACTTTAGCAAAGTTAACCAGTGTGTTTACGGTTTAGCCGATACCCAGATATATAAAAATGTATTTATAAATGAAAATGTTCTTATCCATTTGGAGATTTAGAAGAGATCATGTCCATCACAAATCATTGGCTTACCTCTTAAAACTGTCCAACCAAACAGGAACTTTACAGCATGATGTTGTTGGGACTCAGTTGTAATTGCTCTCATCCTAGTTCATAAACTGCAATCCTGACTTTATTTTACATTTCTTTAAAAGATAGCCAAGTTGATAGTCTACTACAGTCAGTGATATCATACTGCCACCTTGTGGACAAAGAATATCCCCATGAGTAACAGGCTTTCAACAAACCTGTAACAAGCACTTATTAAACGTTATTTCAAAATAATACAAATGTATTAAATATGCACTATCAATTTAATTATTTTGTTTTTTCAATACCTTTTATAAGTAATTGACGTTCCAATAAAATATAAAACAATTGGTAGGCCTACAGGCTATTCTTAACAATGTATAGTGAACAAACATGTGGATGCAACTATGCTTCAGCTCAGAGACAAAGTTATATGTTGCTTCCCAAATTGCACCATATTTCCTATATAGTGCACTACTCTTGACCAGCCCTAGTCATCTGGGAAGTAGCCAGAGATTCTTCCAATCCAATGCAGAGAGGTCAGGGCGTGTGTGTGTGCAGGTCAGGCTGTGTACACTCTAGGCTAAAATCAACAGAGGAAATGAGATCATGGAGGTCACGCCAGATCCACCTCCTGTCAAGATAAACAGGAAGTTTACTAGTGGGTGCAGGAAGGGCCCATCACTTAGAGGCCGTCCACAGCATGTGTCCCAAATGGCCCAGGTCAAAAGCAGTGCACTACATAGGGAATAGGGTGCCATTTATTAATAAGGGCACATTGAATGGTGTCTTTGTCTACTGATTGATTGAGAAACATCTGTTGAAATTGAATTCAGAAGTAAGATGGTGCCACCATCGTGTCGTCAGCAAACTTAACAATGGTGTTGGAGTCGTGCGCGGCCACGTAGTCATGGGTGAACCGGGTGCAGGAGGGGACTAAGCACGCAAACTTAAGCACGCACCCCCGTGTTGAGGGTCAGCGTGTCGAATGTGTTGTTGCCTATCCTCACCACCTGGGGGAGGCCCATCAGGAAGTCCATTGATTGTGGCCTGTGGAATATTGTCCCACTCCTCTTCACTGGCTGTGCGAAGTTGCTGGATATTGGCGAGAACTGGAACATGTTGTCGTAGACGTCGATCCAGAGCATCCCAAATATGCTCAATGAGTGTCTGGTGAGTATACAGGTCATGGAAGAACTGGGACATTTTCAGCTTCTAGGAATTGTGTACAGACCCTTGCGACATGGGGCCGTGCATTATGCTGAAACATGAGGTGATGGCGGTGGATGAATGGCCCGACAATGGGCCTCAGGATCTCTGTGCATTCAAATTGCCATTGATAAAATGCAATTTTGTTCGTCGTCCGTAGATTATGCCTGCCCATACCATAACCCCACCACCACCATGGGGCACTCTATTCACGATGTGATGTTGACATCAGCAAACCGCTCGCCCACACGACGCCATACAGGCTGTCTGCCATCTGCCTGGTACAGTTGAAATCGGGATTCATCCGTGAAGAGCACACTTCTCCAGCGTGCCAGTGACCATTTGAAGGTGAGCATTTGCCCATTTAAGTCGGTTACGAAACCGAACTACAATCAGGTCAAGACTCTGGTGAGGATGACGAGCAGATGAGCTTCCCTGAGGCGGTTTCTGACAGTTTGTGCAGAAATTCTTCGGTTGTGCAAACCTACAGTTTCATCAGCTACCCAGGTGGCTGGTCTCAGACGATCCCGCAGGTGCTGTACAAATCTTTTTTCCCATGCTGGCGCTGCAGACTGCTGTATCGGTCTTGCTAATACATGACTATTAAAGGCCCAGTGCACTACTTTTGTGAGAAATGATTTTTCTATTAATATATATATATATTTTCTTCCAATTTTTCAGGGCGTGCTGCAGAACCCTCTGCACTAATACTTCTCATGGCTATGGCCACACCTGTCAGGTGGATGGATTATCTTGGAAAAGGAGAAATGCTTACTAACAGGGATGTAAACAATTTTGTGCACAAAGTTTGAGAAAAAATGTTTTTTTGTGCGTATGGAACATTTCTGGGATCTTTTATTTCACGTAATGAAACATGGGACCAGCACTTTACATGTTGCGTTTAAATGTTTGTTCAGTGAAGCAGGCTCTCTAATTCCTTTACCACTATATCTTCAGACAGGGTTGGACATCGTTCATTCATCACTCAAAATTAGACTAGAGGTGAGGGTTGCAAAGGTCAACGCTTATAGCTATATCCGTCAGTCCATGTTCGTGAAAGTGTGTATGTATGAGTTTGTGAGTAAGTCAATGTATGCATGACATTTCCATATGCAACATTTATGTTTTTCCTGTATATCTATATTATGTTGCCTCTACTCTGACAGTGTTTTCTAATTCTTCAATACACAGAGAACACTAATAGCCTGTATACTGTCTCTCCACTTATTTCCCTTACACAACAGAGTCATATTCACTAGGCACCAAACAAAGAAAACATACTAAAACAGGAAGGGACTTCCTGACTTTGTCCTGTAAGAAATGCTTGTTTTTGTTTTCTGTTGCAAAACAGTTTGCTACGTTTTGATACGGTTCGCATTAATGAATGCAACCCTGTAGACTTGCTGGGAATAGTCCATTGTATGTAGTGATCTCTACATTTACTCTGACATCAACATCCAAGGAGTGAGAATGGATTTTTCTGTCACCAAGGACAACAAACATATAATCCTGCTGAATTCTCTCCGCAACATGCAATCTGGTCTCAGAGAAAGACGTATAATACTATATGTCCTCCAAGATGTATTATAAGTTACATCATCCAGTTCGTATGCTATTCATTGTATGATCAGGTAAAACATATACTATACGTCCTCTCATTCCTATGATATTGTACAACTGCTATTCCATTCATAATGTAACCTAACGTTATGTATCATACTAAATTAAGGAGAACGGATTGAAGTACCAAATCTTACAAATTTGCTTTGAGGCCAGGTTGATATTTTATATATATTTTTGATGTACTCTTATGCTTATGCTGAATTCTCTGCCTAAATTATTCTATCACTAGTTTCTGTCAACCATGAGATCTGAGTACTTTACCAATAGCATATAGGGCCAGTGAGGGTTGGATCATTTTCAGATGAACAGGGCTCTGGTCAAAAGTAGTGCACTATTTAGGGATATGGTGCCATTTGGGATGCATCTGAACAGTGGATCAATAAGGTTGAGTAGGAGCTGACTCACTGTTGTGGTTTTCCCATGTGAACACCAAACATCATCCTTGCAAAACGAATTCAGAAAATAAAAATGATGATTAAAATATAAAAATAGTTAAATTACAATTTACAGTTAAGGAAAAATATCTACATACAGTATGTACAGGTATTTTCAAATGGATTAAGAATTTCTCATCTCTGGCAGAGTGGTTCTTTCTTGTATCTGCACTTTCATTTATCTACCAGAGGAGGGCAGTAAAGACAATGGCATACACTTATTCAGATGTTACAAGACCCTGTTTCAATGGATTTAAAAATATATTTTTATTTAAAAAGGCAAGTCAGAACAAATTCTTATTTACAAACCCTAACCCAAACCACGCTGGGCCAATTGTGTGCCGCCCTATGGGACTCCCAATCACAGCTGGTTGTGATACAGCCTGGAATTCAACCAGGGTCTGTAGTGACGCCTCTAGCACTGAGCTGCACCACTCGGGAGCCCTAAAACAAACAAGGTAATGATTATGGCTGCCCCATGTGTACTTAAATGTTTAATAGTCTGTACAATTACTTAAAAAACGAATTATATAAATACAGAAATCCTGCCTACGAATTGAACAACGAAACAACATCCCTGTCCCAGACAACTATATCTAAATGTAGGCATACATTTAAGATGCATATACCACAACCCCATTCCATGAATTAACCTTTGACCTACTAGCATCATCACCCACTTACATGGGGTAAGTTGTTCCAAGAGACCACTTTCTTTGGACAAGACACACTACAAAAGTATGTGGACGTTCTTTATCCCACCCCAGCCAACGCTTGGCATTGCCCATGGTGATCTTAGGCTTGTGTGTGGCTTCTCGGCCATGGAAACCCATTTCATGAAGCTCTCGACGAACAGTTCTTGTGCTGACAGATATACGGTGTAGCTGAAATAGCCAAATCCACTAATTTGAAGGGGTCCACATACTTTTGTATATATATAGTGTATGTTTTCAAAACTGTTTTTTAAAAAAAATATTTCCAGGGATACACAACATACTGAAATATATGTTAATATCTTTGTTAGAAAGAATACTATATTTTCCTTGACGGAGTGATGCTGAATGTAACAAATGGCTCTCCCCTACACTCAAAACCGCATGAAGGCTTTGGCCAGGATTCAATCCAAGGCACGTTGTAGAGCAGCGCATTGTGTTTGACTTTTAAATGTAATTTACACTTGAGCTGACATCCACAGCATTGTTGACAGTAGGTGGCCTTGCATTCACCTCAACTTTTCCATCACTGGCCTCCTGTAAAACCTCTCCTGACATTTACAATGTATTAATTTAGCAGACACTGTTATCCAGAGTGACTTACAGGAGAAATTAGGGTTAAGTGCCTTGCTCAAGGGCACATCAACAGATTCTTCACCTAGTCGGCTCAGGGATTCGACCTTTCGGTTACTGGCCCAACGCTCTTAACCGCTAGGCTACCTGCCACCCTGGTGGAGGAGTAATGTTCCTTTGTTACCCTCAGTTCTCCATGTGGTCTTAGCTTCTGATGAGTCGGGGCATGTCAGTCTTGTCTGACTGTTGTTTGGGAACCCAATGAAAGACCGTGTGAGCTGAACAACAGTGGAGTGCGGCCATCATTGCTCTTAAAGGTCAACTAACTGGCATTCATTGGATCACCCATTCTAATTCTGTTAGCTAACACATACAGTGAACACATTCTGTTTGTAGAGCTGAAAGTGTGAAGTCACAACAGCAAAATGCAATGTAGCCTATTATTACATTTTGGGGAAAAATGAATTTAAGTGTATGTAAAGAGTAAATCATTAGTTGTTGAACTAAAAAGACAGCACTCCCATTGTTTTTATTTATACCTATGTAATTATATGCAAGGCAGCAACACAACAATCTACTTTACTGAGCATCTGATGAGGAAGAAGAATCACTGGAAGAGCTTGAGGATCCCCTTACTTCCTGCAGGTTGACGTCATCTAGGAGCCTATCACGGGATTCTGCGCTATCATAATGCTGCTCCAGGAGTGTTGCGTCTACCATGGTGGACTGGCCACGCCTCCGACCACTGTACATTGGTGAGGGTGTAAATTGGCGTGACACTACTACTGGGTCTCCCTCTAACCGCCGAGAGAGAGGGACGGAAGATGAACGGGAGATGTGGTTGGGATGAACAAAGCGCCCGCTCCATGGAGCCCCCATAGGTATGGGGTGAAAAGGCGGTTCAATCTTTGCAACCCTCCGCGGCAGCCTGCTCCCCTGCAGTGGTTGGGCAGCCACCCTAATGCGAGTCTCATCATTTATTCTGACTCTTCTGTGTGAAACGTCACCATTTGGGTTACAGTTCGAGGTTGGTTTGTCAATGTGACTTTGTCCTCTCTTGAGGACAGTTTTGGGGGTGTTGTGGTTCTGGTTGTACAGGGCTTCCATGTCCTCCCCAACCCCACCGTTCATCAACCGTCTGCCCTTTCTCCTGGTCCTCTGTGTCACCATCCATTGCACAGAGCACACAAGATCTGCCAAGTTCAGTAGCAGAGACAGGGAGGCAGCCCCCAGCATGAAGTTGAGCATGATGGTCTTCTCTGTGGGACTGGATACGTAGCACTCCACCATGGACGTACAGGGGAATTCATAACACTGGAAGCTCCTGGGGACAGAGAAGCCATAGAGGTAGTACTGGCCGGCACTGAACGCTGCCTCCAGCAGAATCCGCAGTATCACATCCAGAAGATAGGCACTTACAAAGTTAGGTGTTCCTTTTGGTAGAGCGTGTAGAGGGGTACACAGAGTGCCTGTTCCGGTCTGACTTCTGCTTCCAGAGAAATAGTTCCCTCTGATACGGAGCGTTGACGATACTTTGTGGATGATATAAGAGATGAACATCAGGTGAGGGAGACAGAGCGTGATCAGTTGGAACAGCCAGAAGCGGAAGAGGGAGAGGGGAGCGAAGCCGTCGAAGCAGATGTTGGTACAGCCTGGCTGGATGGTGTTGCACACAAAGTGCTCCTGCTCGTCCCGGAAGAGGGGATAGCCAGAGAACAGGAGGATGAGTAACCTCAGGACCATCAAGATCATCCATGTCTTCCCTGCAGGAACAGCAAATCAATTAAATATTCACTCACACACATTTAAACATTTACATTTTGGTCATTTAGCAGACGCTCTTATCCAGAGCAGCTTCCAGTCAGTGTATTCAACTAAGGTAGGTAAGACAACCACATATCACAGTCATTGCAAGTAAAACAAACATTATTTTAGTGTTAGATACTCTTGGGAAAAAAGCTTCATGTTAGTAACATTAACTATCCCATACATACAGCATCTACAGGCTCATTTACATACAGTACAGTATGTCCACATGGCGGAAAGGAAAACCTACCCAGAAAAGTGACGTTGTGATTGAAAGTAATGAAGAGTATTTCCATTAGGCCCGTCTTCTCCATGCTAAAAACAACAAGCAGCTCATCCCATAGAGATCCTGTCTGTAGACCTTGATCCAATCCAGATTACTCAGCAAGGGTCCATTTCAGTCCAATCAATCCAGTTCAGTTCAACTCAATCAATTCACTTTGATTCAATTCAGTCCAATTAAAATCCAAGTACCTCGTTTGGTTGTAGAGAAGTGGCTCCGGAGTAAGTTCTCAGTTCCCCAGAGTGTATGTCTACTAGACTATAGATGTCTCTCAAGTGTTATAAACAGCTCTGTGATGCCAGGCAGGGTTCTCTCTCTGCTATTATTATCACGTCCAAATCATGTTACCATCAAACCATTGCTAGGATATTTCAACAAAACACACTGAGCTAAGACAACTGGTCGGGTCTACATAAAAGAAGCATAGTGATTATAGAATGCTATTCAAATTGAGGTTACCAGGTTAAAGGTTATAGGACAATAATGAGAATTGTAGCTTTGTGCCCAAATGGTGGTGATCTTGGCCTCCTGTCCATTAACCTCAATATCCAGGCTTCCTCACATACGTTCGGAAATAGCAGAGTTATTAATGATACTTGGCGTGTATCCCAAATGGCACCCTATTTCCTATATAGTGCACTGCTTTTTACCCGAGCCGTATGGGCCCTTGTCAAAAGTAGTGGATTACATAAGGATTGGGTGCTATTAGGACGCAGTTTTGGGGGTATGGTAACGCGAGTTTACATCTCCATGAAGCCATTTTAATGGTCATGTCAAGACGACAGCTGCTACATGTTGGATATGTAACAGTATGGCTTCTGTCCCTCCTAGCACACAGCTAACTAGCTCGCAACTCCACATTGGCTACAAATAGACTGCTAATAGGGGGATTTAGTGATTAGCATACACACATGATCTAACAAGTTCTCCACATATAAACATAAATTAATACAACAGTCAGACAAACGCTTTGGAAATAAGTGTATTTTACACTTTCATGTGTTGTCCTCTTGGATTTCTAAACTGTACAAATAGTTTTCACCCAAAAATAAATGAATCAAAATCAAAAGACATGTTCTTTTATTACAAACATGGATCAACGCCTCCATATAAATATTTCAAAATTAAGTTAATGATCGCATCATCACTTTAATACTTGATTATGCACTGTACAAAGTTTAATTTCAAAATAATTCATACAATTGTAGTGCTTCAGTTGTCAGTAGGGTCTTCTTGACAATGATAAAAACACAAATAAAAGTTGATCATGAATATAACAATATTAATATATTTATAAGACAAAATCAAACTGTATAACGTTTGGAGGAGCTATGTTATATAGAAGTTGGCTCAGTGTTCAGGTTTTTGTTCTTAAACAAATAAAGAAACATTGTAGCTTAAAACATCGAGTTCTAAAACAAAAACACAAGTCATGCTTCACACGGTGTATCAAGTATGATAACCCATTTCTATCCTTTCAATGGTCACCTTCTTGTCAATATAACCTACTTGGAATCCTGTGGATGACACATTCACAGTAGCTAAATCACTCACATATACACTACATGGCCAAAAGTATGTGGACACATATTAATCATGGGCATTAATTTTGGTCCCCGCTTTGCTGCTATAACAGCCTCCACTCTTCTTGATTAGGCCTGGGTCTCAGTCGGCGTTCCAATTCATCCCAATTGTGTTTGATGAGGTTGAGGTCAGGGCTCTGTGCAGGCCAGTCAAGTTCTTCCACACTGATCTCGACAAACCATTTCTGTATGGACCTCGCTTTGTACACGGGAGCACTGTCATTCTGAAACAGGAAAGGGCCTTCCCCAAACTGTTGCCACAAAGTTAGACACACAGAATTGTCTAGAATGTCATTGAATGCTGTAGCGTTAAGATTTCCCTTCACTGGAACTAAGGGGCCTAGCCTGAACCATGAAAAACAGCCTCCACCAAACTTAACAGTTGGCACTATGCATTCGGGCAGGTAGTGTTCTCCTGGCATTCGCCAAACCCAGATTCGTCCGTTGGACTGCCAGATGGTGAAATGTGATTCATCACTCCAGAGAACACATTTCCACTGCTCCAGAGTCCAATGGCGGTGAGCTTTACACCACTCCAGCCGACGCTTCGCACTGCGCATGGTGAGCTTAGGCTTGTGTGCGGCTGCTCGGCCATGGAAACCCATTTCATGAAGCTCCCGACGAACAGTTCTTGTGCTGACGTTCTTCCAGGGGCAGTTTGGAAATCAGTAGTGAGTGTTGCAACCGAGGACAGACAATTTTTACGCGTTACGCACTTCAGCGGTCCCTTTCTGTGAGGTTGTGTGGCCTACCACTTTGTGGATGAGCCGTTGTTGCTCCTTGATGTTTCCACTTCACAATAACAGCACTCAAAGTTGACCAGGGCAGCTCCAGCAGGGCAGAAATTTGATGAACTGAATTGTTGGAAAGGTGGCTTCTAATGACGGCGCCACAAGGAAAGTCACTGAGTTCTTCAGTAAGGCCATTCTACTGCCAATGTTTGTCTGTGTGCTCGATTTTATACACCTGTCAGCAACAGATGTGTTTGAAATAGCCGAATCCACTAATTTGAAGGGGTGTCCACATACATTTGGCCATGTAGTATATCATTGATGAATGCAGATTTGAATATAACATTCTGAGTATTGGGATGTACAGTAACTAGGGAGATATACTAGTGGAAAGGTACCCACTGGGAACAACGTCTATTTCTTATTTACATAAAAAGTTTAGGTTATAAGTTCAGTGAAAAAGAATACTTTTTTCAAATCCAATCAGTTTTCCACATTGATTCAACGTCATCACATTGAATTTTTTTGTTGAAATTATGTGGAAACAACGTTGATTCAACCAGTTTTTGCCCAGTGGGTAGTAAAGTCATATGGTCAACTTGTTTGAACATGAACAAAATAATTGTGTTCATTAAGAACTAAATGTTTCTGGAATTTGAATGTAGATCTCCAGTAGAAACGCCTGCACAGCTAGAATGCTGTTTTACCTGATCAAATACTGTCTGCAGGTACTTGGGTTTGGTCGGCTATAGCAGTAGGCAGTGAAAACAACCTTATGAACACAAAATGAATAAAAACCCTTTCACTAAAAGCTACAGAACCATGTCCAAAGGCAACCAACTGTCTGTCGTGCCACACCAGCTTGGACAGTCTAGGACGATGATCCTATTCATTAGTGCACGCCATAGCAAAACGTTTTCAATGGAAACCGCGAAAAAACATGTTTCTCAATGGACAAGTTCAGGTCGTCCACCTGTTTCAGTCCTTTTTCTTTTGTTTGGTACGACCCAGGAAAAGAGGTCAAATGTCACTGAAATGTTGTTTTCTGACAACTTCTCTGGTTTGCTGCTACAACGCATAAAGCTAATGTTGCCACAGTGATGGTTGGCTGGCTACTTCTGATGGTCTTGATGGTCACCTGGCTGCTGCTGTCCACAGGAAACTGTGATGTCATGAGATCTCTTATTAACAGTCATCTTTGTGTTGTATCACAAAGCAGCTTTCATTTTTCTTTCTCTTAACAGTCAGTGAACTACCAGTCCTGTAGAGAGCTCTTCTGTGTGTTACAGGAGCGGAGGCACTGTGAAGGCATCTATCTGTGACAGGGACAAGGTCGGTCTGTCTATCCAGGTTAGGGTTGCAGAATTCGGGTAACTTTTCCAAAATTCCCAGGAATCTAGACTGGATGATTCCCGGAATCAGCAGGAAATCTGGAATCCTCCAATCAGGTATTCTGGAAAACCTGGGAATTTTGGGAAATTTACCATGCTAGCCTCAGGCCCAGTCTCAGGCCCAGTCTCAGCCTCAGGCCCAGCCTCAGGCCCAGTCTCAGGCCCAGCCTCAGGTATGGTCTATGTTCCTGGTTGTTAGGAAAGGATGGCAGGGACCCATCGCACCCCGACCAGATTGTCCACGCTCGCTGAGCGCTTCTTGGCAGCTCTCCTGGCATCCTTGTACTTGTCGTCACATAACCTTGAGATCGCCTGCAGGAGCAACAAACATGATGAATCGATAAACAAACTCGCTTGAACGGAATTGTTACTGCCCTTCGGGCATAGACTAAAAGATGTAGAAGATGTAGTTAAAGTGTTAAACCAAGACTATTCAGAGGATCAGCTGCCATCAACACAAGCCATTTTCAGATCAGCCATTGACACAAAGTGCTCTACAGTAACCCGGCCTACCCTGTACTGCATAGCCTCTGCTTTGTCTTTCGGACTTGGCCGGGCTACTGTAAAAGCACCTTGTGACAGCTGCTTATGTAAAAAGGGCTTTCTAAATAAATGTAGTTATTGATAGACAGCTAGATTGAGTGGTGGCTCACCTCTAGTCTCTGGGCTTTGACCTGGCTCAGGGGCTCCAGAGGGAAGCTCAGGTTGTTGGTCTCTGACAGTGAGCGCAGGTCAAAGTAATACTTGGCATAAACACTTGACGGAACGTTGATGTTGAACTGCAAAAGCTCCAGAAACTGACGCTCCAGCTCGTTCCTGTTGAGAAAAAAGGGAGAATATATGTTTTTCACAACAATTGATGGCAGTCATACAGAGACGGCTCACTGTCCTAGAGATCGACACCAACATATTAGGGCCACGTATCCAAAACATCAGTGTAAAAACAAATTGTTGAATGTACAGTACATGGTTTTGATTTCACAATGTGGTCCAGTGTCAGACCTACAGGAAGTCAGTAAAGCTTTAAGTCTGAGCTTTTCAGAAAAACTGTGTACACACTAAATGTGAGCAGCAAAACAGGTCAGCTAAAATTAGCCAGCAGAAGAGTCCCTATTGAAAATAACATCCTGATTTATTTTCTTCTTACATGTCCTCCACGGTGATGTCTTTGAGGATCTGGCAGTAGTCTACGTTCCAAACAGCCTGGTCGTCCCAGACCTTAGAGGCCAGCAGAATGGCTCCCAGGACCATACGCTTCCAGTTCTCTGGGCCAATGTCTATCTCTGCATACGTCAGCAGCCTCTCAACGTACACCTGAAAAACACAGTGGGAAAATGAATACTAAAGTCATGAGGTAATTGAGGCAATTAACTTTGTGATATTTGCTTCCCAAATAACACCCTATTACCTAACTAGTATGTTCATCTCCTGATAATGCGTGGCACACGCAGAGCCATATTCAAAATCTGACCCGTATCTGAAGCTTGATTCATACATTAACCTTCTGTGAACTCCCTCTTAACCCACCTCTTCTCACCTGAGGCACACCACCCCCCATCCCTCCTCCATCCCTCACCCCTACTCCCATAGAGCCCCACACCACCCCCTATCCCTCCTCCATCCCTCACCCCTACTCCCATAGAGCCCCACAGAGCCCCCTATCCCTCCTCCATCCCTCCCCCCTACTCCCATAGAGCCCCACACCACCCCCTATCCCTCCTCCATCCCTCACCCCTACTCCCATAGAGCCACACACAGCCCCCTATCCCTCCTCCATCCCTCCCCCCTACTCCCATAGAGCCCCACACCACCCCCTATCCCTCCTCCATCCCTCCCCCCTACTCCCATAGAGCCCCACACCACCCCCTATCCCTCCTCCATCCCTCACCCCTACTCCCATAGAGCCCCACAGAGCCCCCTATCCCTCCTCCATCCCTCACCCCTACTCCCATAGAGCCCCACACCACCCCCCATCCCTCCTCCATCCCTCACCCCTACTCCCATAGAGCCCCACACCACCCCCTATCCCTCCTCCATCCCTCACCCCTACTCCCATAGAGCCCCACACCACCCCCTATCCCTCCTCCATCCCTCACCCCTACTCCCATAGAGCCCCACACAGCCCTCCATCCCTCACCCCTACTCCCATAGAGCCCCACACAGCCCCCCATCCCTCCTCCATCCCTCCCCCCTACTCCCATAGAGCCCCACACAGCCCCCCATCCCTCCTCCATCCCTCACCCCTACTCCCATAGAGCCACACACAGCCCCCTATCCCTCACACCCTCCCCTCACTCCCACATAGCCCCCCTCAGCCCCATCCCTCCCTCCCCCCAATCACACACAGCCAGTCCATCCCTCCTCCCTCCCCCCTAATCGCACACAGCCCCCCCATCCCTCCTCCAACCCACTGACCCCCTCCCTCACCCCTATTCCCACACAGCCTCCCTACTCCCACACAGCTCCCCACAGCTCCCCTCCGCCCCCAGGGCCCTCCCCCCTCCCTCCCCCTACTCCCCCTCAGCCCCCTCCCAGGATGACCTCCTGAGAGAAGACAAGGATGTGTGTAAATTGAAGACAAGACCACAATGTTGGTGCATCGAAATGTCACTTGGTACGTGGAGAATGTGCTTCTGTGATTCTGACGTTTACTCTGCTCTGGCTGCAGACCATCTGTGTGTTCCTCTGGCAGTAGAGTAGTAGTCCCAGGCCTTTTACTGTACGCTTGTGCAGTAGAGGACACAGTGGCTAACTGGCTTTGGCCCCTGGCGGTTGGCCTAATTTTCCTCCACTGTTGCTCATGTCAGTGACTATCACAGGCTCTGAAACTGGCTGCCAGCCGCCCACAGACACAGGCTAGTTAGGAGGCTTCTGACAGATTTGGCCTGCATCTCAATTCCCTATATAGGCCTTGGTCAAAAGAAGTGCACTAAATAGGGAAAAGGGTGCCATTTGGGAAGCAACCACAGGCTAGTTAGCAGCCTCTGACAGACTGACTCACATGGTGATCAGCCTGAGACAGGAACACTCCAAGCCCGTGTCTGACCGAGGATAGACAGACAGACAGTAACCAACAGGACACCAGTTGATCAAACATAAAAGGCTGTAGCTAAAGGGGAGAGAATAACTTGGTGGACAAGAGTTCTGTCTGCCCTGTCTGAGAAGGTGTCAGACGAGTTGAGAATTAACTTTTCTAAAAATATATAGGTCTAATTTATGACACCTCTGATGAAACAAGTTTGGTAAGCTACCTGGTCAAAAGTAGTGCACTATGTAGGGTATAGGGTCAGGTGCCATTTGGGACGCAAACAATGGAGTCAACCAGTCCCCCTCCTTTACCAGTGTAACAATGGCACATTCTGCAGTGAGCTGAGCAGCGCTGAACAGCGTCCGGACGAAGCGGTAGATCTGTTTCTGCTCGGGGTCGTGTTTGTCATAGTCAGACGGCACTTCAGATTTCTAAGAGAGTAGAAGAACATGATACGAACATGGTCACTGTATAAAACTAAATGGATAGATTTATACAAAGGCACACACACACACACACACACACACACACAGTGGGTCAATATGAACACAGGAACTGATTGCATTGGCTGTTACCGAGAGAGGGTGAAGCTTCTCGTCAAAAATGTCTTGCCGCATTCCTCCATCTGTGTCCCTGAAACAGGTCATTCAGGAACGCTCAAAGGTCAAATGTTTTACTGGACTGTTACACTAGCTAACCAAACTCTCCATTCAAGGCATTGCTTGCTCAAAGTGATAGGGTATTCTTACCTATTCTTTATATGGTAATATATTGCAAGAGATACACTGTAAAGAAAGAAGGGTAGTTGTTAAAGCATTTGTCACAACTAGTACTTTCTGTCTGTCCCATTGGTCAACCCATGTAAACGGAACTGGGACATACACTCACCATTTGATGGTGAATTTAAGATTGGGCTGACTGACTGTGTTGTCATCCAGGAAGATGGTGGAACAGGAGCTATGTTTCCTTCTAGTTGATCCATGCTACAATAACAACATAGAATTACAAATACACATCCCTATATTGCTGCAATTATAAAAGCTGACCATTAGTCGAGGGCATGTTGTTACTAGAGGGCATATTGATACATTAAATAAGGTTTCTACTGAGGCTACCTCCTCAAATGTAGCATGCGATGAACATGCATGGCAAATTAAGAGATAATTGTGTATTAACTATTTAAAGATTGCTAATCATTGTCAATAATGCAGAGGGTCCTTCACCTCTAACATGTTACCATGAATGATGCAAGTCGGCCCTAACTATATGAATTTAACATGATGTCACATGAGTAGCAATGAAATGGATCCATGGAGGACACACATAAATCATGTTGTACCTTACCTTTGACTCGTCAATGTGTGTTAACTTGTAAAACAATATAAGGAATTACCATGGGCAATTCATACATGATTATGAATCAGTTACAAAGACTAACTGTCCAATATAAGGAAATAATATATTAGCCTGAATCTATATTTAATACGTATTGAATACTCACATGATTGATGAAGAGGCTCTTTCTTTTTTCACGCACTAAACAGAGATAAAAAGAGAAGGATTGAGAAAGGCTTTAATCCTTTGTTATCAACATTGTCCTAGAGCAGCGGGATTCAAAGTCGGGGTCACGAACTGCAGTGGGGTCGCCAAAATGAGGTTGTTTTTTTACAAAAAATGAAGAGTACAGGTTATTTTATGGGACAATATAGAAATGTTTTGAGAAAGATACATTTTGAAAAATAAAATGTTATTGAGTAAATGTATTTATTGGTTGATAAGAGATGAAAATGTAATGAGTTGAAGGTTATTTGTTGATGTAAAAATCTAAATGTACAGATTTTAAGGTTTTGTCATTAGATTTTGGATGGGGTGGGTTTGCGAGAAATTCGTGCCCAAAAAATGGGGTTCCCAGAAATTCTGGTGAAAAAAATTGAGTCCCCGCTGAAAAAGTTAGAATACCACTGTCCTAGAGATTGCGTAAGCAATAGAAAAAAGCACAATGGTAGATGAGTTTCAGCATGATCAGCAAGACATTCTGCACTGAAACAGCAACGCTTCTATGGACCCTACATGCGTTATTTGCAACATACTGTACAGCAAGAAGCGTATCAAAGTGTGCACAAAGAGGACAAAGTGGTTAATATCACACTATCAGAGATGATTCATTATGGTTAGGGCTGGTTACGAACAGAGAGTATTAGAGGCAGACATTACTCCACAGCTAGGGGGAAACAGAAGCACTCAGTATTACTGTACATATACACTACTCACCATTTTTGCTAGACAACTCCACTGAAAAACAACCAAAAGCCGTCTACTTAATTTACCTGTTCAACTCAAACACACAACTATCACTGGCTCTCACTTAACAATAGTATGTATCAAATGTAGCTTCTATCCTGGACAATTGTGTCACTTAACCTGCTATGCTAATACTGTCTTGATACAGTATAACATAGCTAAGCATGACTCAAAGTTCCTAGAATCACTGTGGTGTTCTAAAATCCTTCCTAGTAAAATGGAAAGATTTATCAGTGAAAAACAGTGTGATAGGATGAGAATCCCTGAGGCTGTAGTACTTCTAGGGAAACACCCCAGGGCAAGGCATACATTACCACACAGAGCTGAGCTGTCTGTGTTCACTGGAAGCAGTCTTGTGATCTGGGAATATCCTACTTTATAACAATACAGAGGTTATACTGTATTATACTCACCATCCGTCTGAGATTTGCTGAGGAATATTGTGCTGGCCCGAGGATGGTCAGAGGGGTTGTACTCCATGTTCAGCTCTGAGAAAACAAAAACAATCAATCACTCTGTCAGTAACTGAATAGAACACCCTATTCCCTTCACTTTAGGGCCCTGGTACAGGGAATAGGGTGCTATTTGAGACACACCTAAAAATTAACCTGTCAGATCAGATGTGTAGAGTTCCTCAAGTTACAACACACATGTTTTGCAAGAGAGAAAAACACCCTCTTGTTGAATATGAAAACATTTCATTGTAGACAAACACATGCAACTTACAACTGACCGCCAAAATGTAGGGGTGAGATGACATCATTTCAAAGGTTACATTTATGCCCAAGGTTTCTCTCTCATCCATGCATTGGCCTCATTGTTAACTCATCCAGCCAGTATATGGCATCAGACAAAACATAGCCACATGCCTAATTCACACAATAGGGCCAAACCGAGGCAAACCAAGCCGAGCTGTACTGGGCTGGCCTGATTACACATCCACGATAGTTGCTGGAAGCGTACTGGAAAGGACAATGTGAAAAGAAAATATCCAAACCAGCACAGTACAGTTCAGATGGACTCCATACACAGACAGGAGGCTATATGTGTCATACATATAGAGCTGTTGTGAAGGAAGTTGTTAAGGAGATGAGTCTGTGTTTATACAGGACCTCCTGACCTCACCTACCTCAACCAATCATGTCAATGTGGAGCTATACGGAGCCCTCTGCATTGTTACACATTTTGAGAGGCACACGGTAGTGCGGTATGAAGCTCAATTTGGCCTCTGCATGCCTCCGGAGGCTTCGCAATTGCGTCACACCATCAATACGGAGCCTCCGACCACATTTTCGGATCAAGCATAAATTGGCTCTTACCTGCCGACGGTGATTAATAATAATAATAATAATATAATTAAAACACAAATTAATAGTTTTTCTGAAAAACACAGGGGACACAGTCACACAGGCTATAGGAAATGAAAGAGTGAGCAGCCTTAACAGTGAAGCGCCATAGGATGCGTCCCAAATGACAGCCTATTCCCTATTCCATAGTGCACTACTTTTGACCAGAGTCCTGTGTGTTGTTTTTGTTATCTGCTGTCCCCTCTAGTACTCATATATAAATTGTTGTTTGTTTCTCTTCACTCTCACAGAGACACTGAAGAATGATTCATGCTTTGTGATTCAGAGCATTATCTACATCACGGCCTGGGTATATGAGCTCCGGATGGGCGTTCATGTCTCACATCAAACAAATAGTTACACTCATATGCTATAGTATGGTAAATGACCCTGATGGAGAAAAAGGTACTGAAGGATACTCATAAGCCACTATAGCTACCTTTAATTTGGACTGTGTATCATAATGAAGTCTCCATGATAATGTCTGCAATGTGTCAAAATATACATTTGATACCATTGAACGCTACTCTAGCCATCACGGAGTCACTTTTCCAGAGGCAACAGCACCTCAACAACAACACCTCAACACACCTCCACAACAGCACCACAACAACACCTCAACAGCACCACAACAACACTTCCACAACACCTCAACAACAACACCTCCACAACAGCACCACAACAACACCTCAACAGCACCACAACAACACTTCCACAACACCTCAACAACAACACCTCAACAACACCTCCACAACAGCACCTCAACAGCACCACAACAGCACCACAACAACACCTCCACAACACCACAACAACACCTCAACAGCACCACAACAACACTTCCACAACACCTCAACAACACCTCAACAACACCTCAACAATACCTCAATAACACCTCAACAACAACATCTCAACAGCACCAGGAAATTGGGGTTTCATGCTCAAACAACTGGACTATAGGTACTACCTTAAATAATAGAACAGAATAAACTCAAACCACAAAGCTAAGCCAACTTCCTACTCAAGAGTGAGAAAAGTCCCTCAGATAGCCTTGTACTGAAATGAAGTACCTTGAAGAGCCTTTTTTGGTCAATTCTGAATAAAGAACTGCCAGGAATGCAGGGAGGTCCTCTAACTCCCACAGTGGCCCAAACAGCACCCTATATAGTGCACTATTGGGCCCTGGTTAAAAGTAGTGCACTATAAAGGGAATAGGGTGGCATTTGGTATGCACACAGCCCTACTGTATCCCTTCCCCTGGCAGGCAGACCCAGACCCAGCCAGTAGATTACAGAACAATATACCACATAACTGGACACTCAATGACAAGCTGCAAAGGAGTTGCTATGAGGGGTGTTAAAAAGGAAAAATATGCTTTCTGCCTCGTGTCATTTATTCATTCTTTTTTCTTATCATCTTATTTGAATACAACAAATGGCTACTGTGATGGATGGAGAGACCTGGGGGTGCTGTTGCTGCTGATGAAGAGGTCTGAGGTGTTAGTCAGCAGCAGAGGGATATGACCTGGCGGCAACCCAGACAGAGAGCATGTTGGGCTGGCTGTAGGTCAACTGACCCGGAGGGGTGTGCCAGAGCTGAGAGAGGCCCTTTTGGTTATAATTTTCGTTAGCTCGCTGAGACGTGGGGCAACTCTAAATGAACTGACAGTGTGGATTAGTCTTGCATAAAACACGGCCATTCCGTCAATTTAGCACACTTATGCAACAGAAACCTGGGTTGTGTCTGAAATGGCATCCTATTCACTGTATATTGGACTACTTTTGACCAGGGCTTAGGTCAAAAGTAGTGCACTAAATAGGGAATAGGGTCCCATTTCGGACACAGAACCCATAGTATTACAGAGAGACGTTTCAACACATTCAGAAATTAGGACCAGGAGTTATTCAGAGGTAATCCCCTGACAGAAACTAATACCCTGCAGTTCTACACCATGGACAAGGTACCAACATAAGTATCTTTTCTGTAGAGCAGGTTAAAGTACACAATACAGTAAATCCATTAACCTTCATCCATTCATTTTATATGCAATCAATCAATTTCAATAAAAGATCGTTCACACTTAATTTTCCCCTTTCACTTTGCAGTACACAGTGGGTTGCATCGCAAATCCCTAGTGCACTACTTTTGACCAGAACCCTAGGTGCCACTTGGGACACATTCCAGTGTAGATGAATTGGCATCCTCCCTGACAGCATGCAGACAGGAAGGATATGAGAGCTCAGCATTTTAATCCATGCCTGTTGATGCCCACTCACTACTACAGAGCACCACCACAGAGTACAGACTCGATCCGGGACTCGAGCGGGTCCGGATCCAGAATTCTAAATAATGTCAGAGGTCTGATCTGATTGTCAAGGGTCTCAGGTATGTGTAATTTTAACTGACTTGTCCGGAAGGGACCGTACAGATCAGAACGAGACTGCTGCAGTGTATAAAGAGAGAGATATTTTATCATTTATACTGCTCCTCTTGCTTTTCACGAGAGTGGAGCTTGTTGTTGGCCAATCATGAGTCATCAAAGCGGCAAAAGGCTACGGTCATAGAGCCTCGCTCAGTGTGTAGCAGAAATTAGGAGATATCTAATCAATGGAATTAAAATGATGGAATTAGAAGTTAATGGAGGATACAACGACCAGGAGCCAACAGGTAGGCTGCTACTTAATATTCTGAATGGAGTTGTCATTTGTAACTGTAGGATGAGAAAGCACATGCACTGCAACCTCAGTTAGCCTAGCTAGCTAGCTTAACTAGCTTCTCCCGGTTTGATGCAGGCCAACACATGTACTACGTAAATAGTATTTGATGATAAATAACCTAGCTATGGCAGCGATTAGTCTACTATAGCACGAGTCGGCTTGGTTAGTTGCGGTCTCTCACTCCCTCCTCCCCGTGTCACTCGCTCACAGTACGGCCCCTCCCTGCCTGCTAGAGCGGCACCCCTCTCCCTCTTCCGGGTCTCTATATTTAACAAATGTATTTATGCATATCTGGTCCAGGTAGGAAAGCCCCAGGTCCATTACGGAACGGATCCAACTTGTTGGTCCCATGAAGACCTCTATCACAGAGCGCTACCAGAGAGAGGGGAAACAGCAGCCTATGCTATCACAAAGTATGCAGCCACACCCATCTCTGGGCTCCATGAGAGAGAGTCGCCTGAGACATGGCTCAACACCACTGACAACTGAACTGACAGAGAGATAATCAGCATCATAGGTCTACCTCTTTCCCTCTGTCTCATTCTGACACTGTCCTTCTTTTCTTACTCTGAGTATAATTCTGTTGTCAGACAGCAGGTTGTCAAGCAGTAGGATCTAATGCAGCTGAGACACCATCTGTGGCCAGCCTGCTCCTTCTACAGCAAGGAACAAACTTTTTTTGACAAGACCTTGCAACCATGGTGAGGTAAATACCTGTCTATTTACGTAAAATTACACTGATTAACGCTTTAGTCATATCACAGTTTACTTATGTCGCTGCCTACTCCAGACGACTCATTTTTCAAATTATACTTAACAAAAATATAAACCAACATGCAACAATTTCAAAGATTTCACAGTTCATATGAGGAAATCATTCAATTGAAATACATTCATTAGGCCCAAATCTATGGATTTAATGACTGGAAATAAAGATACCTCCAAAAAAAAATGGGCCTCACAATGGGCCTCAGGATCTCATTGCGGTATTTTTGTGGATTCAAATTGCCAAGCGATAAAATCCAATTGTGTTCATTGTCCATAGTTTTAGCTTGCCCATACCATAACCCCACCATGGGGCACTCTATTCACAATGTTGACATCCGCAAACCGCTCGCCCACATGATGCCATACACATGGTCTGCGGTTGTGAGGCCGGTTGGACGTACTGCCAAATTCTCTAAAACGACGTTGGAGGCGGCTTATGGTCGAGAAATGAACATTCAATTCTCTGCTTACGGCTCTGGTGGACATTCCTGCACTCAGCATGCCAATTAGATGCTCCCTCAACAAGAGACATCTGTGGTATTGTGTTGTGTGACAAAACTTCACATTTTAGAGTGGACTTTTATTGTCCCCAGCATAAGGTGCACCTGTGTAATGATCATGCTGTTTAATCAGCCACACCTGTCAGGTGGATGGATTATCTTGGCAAAGGAGAAATGCTCACTGACAGGGATGTAACAAAAAAATAAGCTTTTTGTGCCTATAACTTTTCTGGGATCTTTTATTTCAGCTCATGAAACATGAGACCAACACTTGACATGCGTTTATAATTTTTGCTCAGTGTATATATTTATCTTTATTTGGAATGGTAAGCCAGACAAAATTAAATGTGCTTATTTATGTAATGATTCTGAGTTTGGGGGGGATAAAAAATATTAAATGTTAAAGCATTAAACCTCTCACTAAAAGCTTCAGTCATACTAAAGTTATACTTAAACCCAGGGGTGCAACTTTTACTGGGGACAGCCTACCCACATTCTGGGAAGGCTGTTTTCCGGTTTCAGACAGCTGGATTTAGGACCGCACAGTCACCAGAGCTTGCAGACAGGCTGTGTGAAGGCAAAGCTTCTGAAAGGCTGGCGTATAGGACAGGCACGGAAGAGATGAACAGAGGCAGCTGCTGTCTGTGTTGTGCTTTTTCTCTGAGTTGTAAAAGCAAGCAGAGCAGAAAATGGCTTCTCTTCAGTTGACTAATCTAGCTGGCAAGGTAACTGCTGTTTGACAGAAGGAAAAAAAAATATTCCTAGTTCTGAGCTAGTAGTGTAACTGACATGTTACTTTAGATAATGTTTCATCCCCTCTACTAGCTAACTAGTAGCTACCACAGCCAGTTCAGCTTTAGCTAGCCTCTAGCTATATGTCAGGTAGCAGTATCTAACAGCTGTTGTTATATGGAAATGTTTTGTAGCCTTTTTGTCCTGTTTCAACAGAAGTAAATTTGATGATGTACCATTAGCTAGCAGAGCTAGCCAAAAGATGGGTAACGTTAGCTAGCTAGCAAATTTTAGCTATTATTTTTGCCTCAATCACACTAGACCTGAATCAAACGATGAAACCAGTGTCCAAACGATTAAAGACCGATATTCTGACGTTTTTCAGCACAATGCGAGTTTTTATTAGTCAGTATGGCAATGTAACATTATTGATATGTCAGTTTCCCTAGCTAATTCCCTATTTTTCCCACTGACACGGTATAAACAGCTCTACAGGCTTCACTGTCATGGTGCGCAGAAAGTACACAACACTATGCTCATCATGTCTTAGCAGGATCAGATGGTGACAGGTGTCCCAGCAGGATCAGACAGCCAGGGAAGACCAGTCTACAGAGCACAGGTGAATTTTGCATTATATTATAACAATCAGTGAATGGATACAAAGTTCCATCTTGAGTTGATGGGTAGACTACAGTCTGGGATCTGGGAATAATGGTAATTTCAATTGTTGAAGCATTGATTCTATTCATGGCTAATACCATGTATAAATGTACACCAATGTAATTCTTTGTCATGCCTCATCTGAGCAGGATCAGATGGTGACAGGGGTCTCATCGGGATCAGGCAGCCAGGGAAGACCAGTCTGTGACTGAGCTGAGGTGAATTGTAGCAGACAACATTTTTCTCTGTGCAGCAAACACTGGACAAGCAAAAAGATTGAAAATATTGTAAGACCGTCTGACAAACCTCTAAAGTTGATTTCCAAACTGTGTCAAGGATTGATAAAGGCTTTTCCCGATGACACAAAACATGTCAAACTAAAATGTGAGGAAGACTTGGGAGACGCTATTCATGATGACGAATGGTTGTTATGTTAGAATGCCCAATCATGTTCATATAATCTCAGACATAAATTACTGCAGTTTAAGACCATGCATAGAATGTACTACAGTTGAAGTTTACATACACTTAGGTTGGAGTCATTAAAACTCGTTTCTCAACCACTCCACAAATTTCTTGTTAACAAACTATAGTTTTGGCAAGTCGGTTACGAAATCTACTTTGTGCATGACACAAGTAATTTTTCCAACAATTGTTTACAGACAGATTATTTCACTTATAATTCACTGTATCAGTGAATCACTGTATCAGTGTATGAGTCAGAAGTTTACATACACTAAGGTGACTGTGCCTTTTATTTTAATTTTTTTTTTTTATTTAACCTTTATTTAACCAGGTAGGCAAGTTGAGAACAAGTTCTCATTTACAATAGCGACCTGGCCAAGATAAAGCAAAGCAGTTCGACACATACAACAACACAGAGTTACACATGTAGTAAAACAAACATAGAGTCAATAATACAGTAGAAAAATAAGTCTATATACAATGTGAGCAAGTGAGGTGAGATAAGGGAGGTAAAGGCAAAAAAGGCCGTGGTGGCAAAGTAAATACAATATAGCAAGTAAAACACTGGAATGGTAGATTTGTAGTGGAACAAAGTGCAAAGTAGAAATAGAAATAATGGGGTGCAAAGGAGCAAAATAAATAAATACAGTAGGGGAAGGGGTAGTTGTTTGGGCTAAATTATAGATGGCCTATGTGCAGTGATCTGTGAGCTGCTCTGACAGCTGGTGCTTAAAGCTAGTGAGGGAGATAAGTGTTTCCAGTTTCAGAGATTTTTGTAGTTCGTTCTAGTCATTGGCAGCAGAGAACTGGAAGGAGAGACAGCCAAAGGAGGAATTGGCTTTGGGGGTGACCAGAGAGATATACCAGCTGGAGCGCGTGCTACAGGTGGGTGCTGCTATGGTGACCAGTGAGCGGAGATAAGGGGCAACTTTACCTAGCAGGGTCTTGTAGATGACCTGGAGCCAGTGGGTTTTCATTTACATTTTAGTAATTTAGCAGACGCTCTTATCCAGAGCGATTTACAGTAGTGAATGCATATATTTCATGCATTTTTTTTCTCCATACTGGTCCCCCGTGGGAATCAAACCCACAACCCTGGCGTTGCAAACACCATGCTCTACCAACTGAGCCACACGGGACCTGGCGACGAGTATGAAGCGAGGGCCAGCCAACGAGAGCGTACAGGTCGCAGTGGTGGGTAGTATATGGGGCTTTGGTGACAAAACGGATGGCACTGTGATAGACTGCATCCAGTTTATTGAGTAGGGTATTGGAGGCTATTTTATAAATGACATCGCCGAAGTCGAGGATGGTCAGTTTTAGAAGGGTATGTTTGGCAGCATGAGTGAAGGATGCTTTGTTGTGAAATAGGAAGCCAATTCTAGATTTAACTTTGGATTGGAGATGTTTGATTTGAGTCTGGAAGGAGAGCTTACAGTCTAACCAGACACCTAGGTATTTGTAGTTGTCCACATATTCTAAGTCTGAACCGTCCAGAGTAGTGATGCTGGACGGGCGGGCAGGTGGAGGCAGCGATCGGTTGAAGAGCATGCATTTAGTTTTACTTGTATTTAAGAGCAGTTGGAGGCCACGGAAGAGTTGTATGGCATTGAAGCTCATCTGGAGGGTTGTTAACACAGTGTCCAAAGAAGGGCCAGAAGTATACAGAATGGTGTTGTCTGCGTAGAGGTGGATCAGAGACTCACCAGCAGCAAGTGACATCATTGATGTATACAGAGAAAAGACTTGGTCCAAGAATTGAACCCTGTGGCACCCCCATAGAGACTACCAGAGACCCGGACAACAGGCCATCCGATTTGACACATTTTACTCTATCAGAGAAGTAGTTGGTGAACCAGGCGAGGCAATCATTTGAGAAACCAAGGCTATTGAGTCTGCCGATGAGGATGTGGTGATTGACAGAGTCGAAAGCCTTGGCCAGGTCAATGAATATGGCAGCACAGTATTGTTTCTTATCGATGGCGGTTACGATATCATTTAGGACCTTGAGCTTGGCTGAGGTGCACCCATGACTAGCTCTGAAACCAGATTGCATAGCGGAGAAGGTGTGGTGGGATTCAAAATGGTCGGTAATCTGTTTGTCGACTTGGCTTTCGAAGACCTTAGAAAGGCAGGGTAGGATAGATATAGGTCTGTAGCAGTTTGGGTCAAGAGTGTCCCCTCCTTTGAAGAGGGGGATGACAGCAGCTGCTTTCCAATCTCACGAAAGAGAGGTTGTACAGGCTAGTAATAGGGGTTGCAACAATTTCTGCAGATAATTTTAGAAAGAAAGGGTCCAGATTGACTAGCCCGGCTGATTTGTAGGGGTCCAGATTTTGTAGCTCTTTCAGAACATCAGCTGACTGGATTTGGGAGAAGGAGAAATGGGGAAGGCTTGGGCGAGTAGCTGTGGGGTGTGCAGTGCTGTTGACCGCGGTAGGGGTAGCCAGGTGGAAAGCATGGCCAGCCGTAGAAAAATGCTTATTGAAATTCTCAATTATAGTGGATTTATCGGAGGTGACAGAGTTTCCTATCCTCAGTGCAGTGGGCAGCTGAGAGGAGGTGTTCTTATTCTCCATGGACTTTACAGTGTTCCAGAACTTTTTTGAGTTTGTGTTGCAGGTAGAGGTCGGCCGATTAATCGGAATGGCCGATTTAATTAGGGCCGATTTCAAGTTTTCATAACAATCGGTAATCGGTATTTTTGGCCACCGATTTGCCAATTTTTTTATTTTATTATTTCACCTTTATTTAACTAGGCAAGTCAGATTTAAGAACACATTCTTATTTTCAATGACGGTCTAGGAACGTGGGTTGACTGCCTTGTTCAGGGGGGATTCGTTTTTGCAACCTTCCGGTTACAAGTCCAACGCTCTAACCACCTGTCTTACATTGCACTCCACGAGGAGCCTACATGGCAGGCAGACTACCTGTTACGCGAGGGCAGCAAGAAGCCAAGGTAAGTTGCTAGCTAGCATTAAACTTACCTTATAAGGGAGACACGTGATGCCGCGGAGCTGAACAGACGTTGACAAACCGAGCTCTTGAAATTTATCCTATTATTACCTAAATAACAACGTTGAAACAATATTCTAACATCGGCTGATAAATTGTCAAATACTTACCTTCCCAAAGAGCCATGGACCTCCGACCGAGAGGCAAGAAGGACGACCAAAACGTCGTTGAATCCCAAGACAACGATAACGCCACAGCTAGCAAGTTTAGCATTAGCCCTCATATCTCAGACGACGGTTCCAGACTATTGCTCTCGGCAGCCTCGCAAGACATGCTGGCTACTCTCCTCCGGGAAATTCAGGATGGTAACAAAGGTCTTTCTATGAAAATTGACAAGAAATCGGCTGAACTCCATTCTTCCATCGACGACCTGAAATCCTCCATGAATGATCTCCTTCTGAGAACGACTGAGGCCGAGATGCGCATTAGCACAGTTGAGGACACCGTCGCTCGACATGACCAGGTTCTGATAGAACTGCAGAAGGATAATGCCTACCTCAAAAACAAAGTAGACCAGATGGAGAACCAGAGCAGACGCAGTAATATCCGTGTGGTGGGATTGAAAGAGGACAGCGAGGGCCGTGACCCGGTCCGCTTCTTCACTCAATGGATCCCGGATGTCCTAGGCATAATCAACTTCACCAAGCCGCTGGAAATCGAACGCGCCCACAGAACATCAGCGCCGAAACCCCGGCCAGAGGAGCCCCCACGTGCCGTTCTGGTCAGGTTCCTCCGTTTCCAAGACAGAGAGAAGATACTGCAACTCGCAAGAGCCAAAGGGGACATCACCTTCGATGGCAAGAGGGTCAGCCTTTTCCCGGATATGAGTGCCGATCTCGCCAGACGTCGCAAGCAGTTCAGACCTGCCGCCAAAGCACTGAAGGAGAAGAACATCACCGGCTACCTCATCCACCCTGCGCGGATGAAAGTTCAGTACAAAGGCCGATGCCATATCTTCAACACACCGGGAGAAGTATTCACTTTTCTCAAAGAACCGAACCGCGACTGAAAAACGGTCTCTCTGGGGGATAAGATCCAATCTGTTTGTTTTCTCTTATCTGGACTGATCTGCTGATATCGGATCCGTCTACCCCGCTATCCGGTCGCTATAATTGATTTGTACATTTTCAACTAACCGTTTTTCCCCGGGGTGAGTTCTATTACATTTACAGGAGACTATATTTTGGTTTAGTCAATATCCACTGGACGAAGCAATAAGTGGGTTTAGGCCCACCGCTTCCCCCCCATTTATGTTTCTCCTCTCCCGAAAAGAGACTCAAGCAGCCCTTACCGTGGGCAGCAATTATTCAGCCATAAATGCCTATTCACAACGTTTGTTTTCAATTTAGAGAGCTCGCAGGTTTTAGTTTACGCCAAGGTTTAGCTAGTAAGAGTAAGGTGGAAAGCGAGCAGCAACGTATCTCTACAAGTGTATTCATGTTTGATTGTTGGGATTGTTGTTTTAGTCTGACAATCGGGGTGGGTGGGTTTTTTTCCCCCCTTTTTTCCATGTTTATTGTTGTTTCCTTCCTAAAGAGGCACATAGGTCACTTCTGTGTTCAAACCAAAGTTGAAACATTTCCTGACTATTTACATATGAGAGATTTCCATTCGGTTACATATTTCAAACCCAACCTATGCTTAATCCACTAAAATATGTCACATTCAACGTAAAAGGCCATAACAGCCCGATTAAAAGGAAAAGAGTCTATACATACCTTAAGAAATTAAAGGCCGATATTGTGTTTCTACAAGAAACACATCTTACAGCCAGCGAACACAAGAAATTGAAGAGGGAATGGGTAGGACAAGTTTTTGCGTCCTCTTTTAACTCCAAAGCAAGAGGAACTGCAATTTTGATAAGTAGACACATCCCCTTCTGCGTCAACAACACCATCTCTGATCCCTCGGGCAGGTTTGTTTTGGTGCAGGGGCATATGTTTTCAGAGTCTTGGACCCTGCTGAATATTTATGCTCCTAACTTCGATGACCATATGTTTATACAGAATGTCTTCCTTCAGGTCGCTCAAGCACCACCAGGATGGCTACTGGTTGGAGGAGATCTACATTTTTGTTTAGATACAGTCCTTGATAGGTCCTCGGATAAACCCTCCCTTCTTACCAAAGCCGCCAAGCTCACCATGTCATTCATGAAAGATCTTAATTTACTAGACATCTGGAGACAGTTGCACCCACAGGATAGGGACTACTCTTTTTATTCACACCCACACAAGACACACACACGCATAGATAACTTTTTACTATCGACCCAACTGTTTCATAGAGTGTTAGATATCGAGTATCTCCCCAGATTGCTTAGCGACCATTCTCCTCTGGTATTATCAATCTCCATTCCTAACAAGGTAAACGGAGCATATAGATGGAGACTAAATGCTACACTCCTAAAGCAACCAGAATTTTGTGCATTTATCAAAGAGCAGATCAATATTTTTACTTTGACAAACAAACCCTCCGCTCCTGACAGTTTCATTCTTTGGGACACATTGAAAGCCTATCTGAGGGGACAGATCATTTCCTATACTAAAGGGTTGAAGAGAAAATACGGTGCGGAACTGAATGTCCTTGAATCTGAAATCTCTGAGCTGGAGAAAACCTACCAAAGAGGCCCGACTAAAGATCTATATAGGCTTTTGGTAAATAAAAAACTGAAATATAATATTCTGAACACATATCAAGCTGAGAGGGCCATCACTAAATCAAAACAGCGTTATTACGAGCTTGGAGAGAAAGCTCACAAAGTACTGGCATGGCAACTGAAAGCAGAGGAAAATAAGAGGACAATTAATGCTATAGAAACCCTTACTAATGAGATATCTTTCGACCCTACCGAAATTAATAATACCTTTAAGAAATACTATGAAGACCTCTACACTTCCCAATCAAGCGATGATCTGTCGGAGATCGACTCCTTTCTCTCCTCTCTCAACCTCCCATGCCTGTCAGAGGAAGACAGAGAGCGCCTGAGTGAAAACTTCTCTGTTCCTGAATTGGTGGAAGCCATTAAATCCTTACCTTCTAATAAATCTCCTGGGGAGGATGGCTTCCCTCCAGAGTTCTATAAAGAATTTAGGGAGCTGTTGGTCCCCTACCTCATGGAGGTACTTAAAAAAGCCGGGGAAGACAACTGCTTTCCAGAGTCTTTCTCTCAAGCAGTGATTACTGTAATCCACAAGAAAGGGAAAAACCCGCTAAAGTGCGCCTCCTATAGACCAATCTCTCTCCTTAACACAGATTGTAAACTGGTCACCAAGATGCTATCTAAGAGACTGGAGTCATGTCTTCCCCTGTTGGTCAACCCAGATCAGACTGGCTTCATAATTAATAGACTGTCCTCCAATAATCTCAGAAGGTTCTTTGATATAATTCACCTTGCTAACAAAAACAAAATACCTAGTGTCGCAGTCTCCCTCGACGCTGAAAAGGCCTTTGATAGGGTTGAATGGCCATACCTCTTTCGCGTCTTGGAAAAGTTTGGTTTAGGTACTGTTTTTGTAAATTTGATAAAATCACTCTACAAATCTCCTAAAGCTAGGATTGCTACCAATGGGATTACTTCCTCCTCTTTCCCTCTCTATAGGGGGAACAGACAAGGTTGCCCAATTAGCCCCCACCTCTTTGCCCTCGCCATCGAACCGTTGGCTGAGGCTATTAGATCGTGCCCTGACATACATGGCTTTGAGGTGGGCCCCCATACCCATAAACTATCACTCTTTGCGGACGACCTTATCTTATTTCTAACAAACCCAGAACACTCCCTCTCTCACTTGCAGATCCTACTACAGTGTTATAGCTCTTTCTCTGGATATAAGGTTAACTTCGATAAAAGCGAAATCTTACCGCTGTCTGTCTTTGACCATCATACCATCAAGCACAAGTTTCCTTTTCGATGGTCGCCTCTGGGCTTCACATATTTGGGCATAATGGTGGATGGTAACCTGAACAACCTCTATAAACTCAATCTGGCCGGCTTGTTGCAGAAGGTGGAGGGTGACCTGTGTAGGTGGATGGACTTGCCTCTCACCCTACTGGGTAGAATCAATGTGATTAAAATGAATATCCTGCCCAGATTTCTATATTTGTTTCAATCTCTCCCTATCCCTGTGCCCGCAGCATTCTTTTCCTCTCTTGACAAGCTGACCAGACGGTTTATCTGGCATGGCAAAACCCCGAGGGTTAGCCTGGACAAACTGACCCTGGATTACGGTCAAGGGGGCTTAAACCTCCCCAATTTTAGAATGTACTACTGGGCTGCTCAGTCTAGGTTTCTGGCTCAGAGGTTTGACAATGGTCCCTCCCCCTCATGGTTGAACATTGAAAAGCTTGAGATGAATGATGACACGGGGGCAGAATTGTTTTACAAATGGGACAGAAAATCTATAAAAACCATCACAGACAACCCTTTAATCATACATTCTGTCCTGGCATGGTGTAAACTGCATGAGCTGTTCGGACGAGGGGGATTTCTCTCCCCTAAAACCCCTTTATGGAACAATAGATTGATCCCTATGTTTTTCCAGAATAGTAACTTTAGACCATGGTCTGATAAGGGGATCACTCTTCTGGAACACTGTTATGAGGAGGGAGTTCTTATGTCTTTTGAACAGCTGAAACAGAAATACCACTTGTCTAACAGGGACTTCTTTAGCTACCTACAACTACGAGACTTTATTAGGGTGACTCTCAAGGGACAATGGAACCTACCTAAGATGTCACCTATTAAACAATTCTGCCATGCAGACCAACCACTACTCAAGACCATTTCCCGTGTTTACGATGCTCTAATGTCAGTACTAACACTGCCTGAGCTAGATAAACCCCGACTTAGATGGGAAAAAGATCTGGGTATTGATCTTGATGAGGGCCTATGGAGTGACCTATGCAGGGATGGTGTTACATCCACATTGAACTCCAGATACAGATTGATCCAGTTTAATTTCCTCCATCAGCTCTATATCACCCCATCTAGACTGCACAAGTTCAATCCTGATATCTCCTCCCTATGTTTTAGATGTGGCTCAGATGAAGGAACATCCCTCCATTCCACTTGGCAGTGTTCAAAACTACATGGTTTCTGGCAGGGGGTATGCGATACCATATCCTCAATCCACGGGGTTGCATTCCCTTTAGACCCCGAGGTCTGCCTACTGGGTAACTATACTAACACCAATCTTAGGCAAAGTCATACTATAAAGCTAACAGAAATATTGCTAGCGATTGCCAAGAAATGTATTGCCTTGAAATGGAAATCGGATTCCCCCCTACCAGTGGCAATGTGGCTATCGGAAGTTAATAGTTGTATCCCACTGGAGAAAATCACTTACTGCTTGAGGAATAAGTTAAAGACATTTTACAGAATTTGGCAACCTTTTATTGACTATATGGAGAATCTCCCCCCACACCACATTGATTGAATCTCCTATATAATTCTTATATAATGTTTCACACGTAATGTATAATATGTAGCTTACAGCAGGTGACCATATGAATCAATGTCTCATTATTATTATTATGATTTATTTTATTGTGATTTATGTATCATGTATGTTTTTTATGTATTATGTATGCCCGTATATATAATTTTTATTTTTTATTACGCTCGTCTGTTACCGTCACTTTGTCCTTTGTTGTCTAACATATTTTCACTTTTGTTTTGAATGTTCTTAATTGGAAAATGCAAAAATAAAATATATAAAAAAAATAAAAAAAAGTACCTTAGAAAAAACTATCAATCTTAACATAATCACTAGTTAACTACACATGGTTGATGATATTACTAGTTTATCTAACGTGTCCTGCGTTGCATATAATCGATGCGGTGCCTGTTAATTTCTCGCATTTGCGAAAAAAGCACTGTCGTTGCACCAATGTACCTAACCATAAACATCAATGCCTTTCTTTAAAACCTGCATATTTAGTTAATATTGCCTGCTAACATGAAATTGTGTCACTTATCTTGCGTTCATTGCACGCAGTCAGGGTATATGCAACAGTTTGGGCCGCCTGGCTCGTTGCGAACTAATTTGCCAGAATTTTACGTAATTATGACATAACATTGAAGTTTGTGCAATGTAACAGGAATATTTAGACTTAGAGATGCCACCCGTTAGATAAAATACAGAACGGTTCCGTATTTCACTGAAAGAAAAAACGTTTGTTTTCGAGATGATAGTTTCCGGATTCAACCACATTAATGACCTAAGGCTCGTATTTCTGTGTGTTATTATGTTATAATTAAGTCTATGATTTGATATTTGATAGAGCAGTCTGACTGAGCGGTGGTAGGCACCAGCATGCTCGTAAGCATTCATTCAAACAGCACTTTAGTGCGTTTTGCCAGCAGCTCTTCGCAATGCTTCAAGCTGTTTATGACTTCAAGCCGGGTGGGTATAATTTGCGGAACGTTCCAACAGGAATCTATTCCAAAAACTTCGGAAATAACAAGGTTGCCAAAAAACAACACATACAAAGTTGTATAGCGGCAGAATAAGATACCGGGTAGGGAGTGGTCTATTTCATTGCGTTTTTCACTCATCACGTTTATTCCAAAAAATGTCTGTACTCGCTCTGGTTGCCTATGGACAAACATTAAGAATAAGCTACGTAGTGAGTTGAAGCCTATTCGGCAGCTAGTTAGCTAGGTTTGTATGTGTTGCTACTTTGTATGCGTTGTTGGTTGGCAACCTTTTACTTCACGTTTTTTGGAACAGATTCCTGTTGGAACGTTGCACAAATTATACTCACCCCTTCAAGCCTATCAACTCCCAAGATTAGGCTGGTGTAACCGATGTGAAATGGCTAGCTAGTTAGCCGGGTGCGCGCTAATAGCGTTTCAAACGTCACTCGCTCTGAGACTTGGAGTGGTTGTTCCCCTTGCTCTGCATGGATAACGCTGCTTCGAGGGTGGCTGTTGTCGATGTGTTCCTGGTTTGAGCCCAGGTAGGAGCGAGGAGAGGGACGGAAGCTATACTGTTACACTGGCAATACTAAAGTGCCTATAAGAACATCCAATAGTCAAAGGTATATGAAATACAAATCGTATAGAGAGAAAAAGTCCTATAATAACTACAACCTAAAACTTCTTACCTGGGAATATTGAAGACTCATGTTAAAATGAACCACCAGCTTTCATTCAGTATTGTTGTAATTGTCATTATTAAAAATAAATACATTCTAAAAAAATCGTCCGATTTTAATCGGTACCGGCTTTTTTTGGTCCCCCAATAATCGGTATCGGCGTTGAAAAATCATAATCGGTCAACCTCTAGTTGCAGGAAGAACATTTCTGCTTGAAAAAGCTAGCCTTGGCTTTTCTAACTGCTTGTTTCTAACTTCCCTGAAAAGTTGCATATCACGGGGGCTGTTCGATGCTAATGCAGAACGCCACAGGATGTTTTTGTGTTTGTTAAGGGCAGTCAGGTCTGGAGAGAACCAAGGGCTATATCTGTTCCTGGTTCTATATTTCATGAATGGGGCATGCTTATTTAAGATGGTGAGGAAGGCATTTAAAAAAAATAACCAGGCATCCTCTACTGACGGGATGAGGTCAATATCCTTCCAGGATACCCGGGCCAGGTCGATTAGAAAGGCTTGCTCGCTGAAATGTTTCAGGGAGCGTTTGACATTGGTCATTTGACCGCTGACCCATTACGGATGCAGGCAATGAGGCAGTGATCGCTGAGATCTTGATTGAATACAGCAGAGGTGTATTTAGAGGGCAAGTTGGTTAGGATGATATCTATGAGGGTGCCCGTGTTTACGGCTTTGGGGTGGTACCTGGTAGGTTCATTGATAATTTGTGTGAGATTGAGGGCATCAAGCTTAGATTGTAGGATGGCTGGGGTGTTAAGCATGTCCCAGTTTAGGTCACCTAGCAGCACGAGCTCTGAAGATAGATGGGGGGGCAATCAGTTCACATATGGTGTCCAGAGCACAGCTGGGGGCAGAGGGTGGTCTATAGCAGGCGGCAACGGTGAGAGACTTGTTTTTAGAGAGATGGATTTTTAAAAGTAGAAGTTCAAATTGTTTGGGTACAGACCTGGATAGTAGGACAGAACTCTGCAGGCTATCTCTGCAGTAGATTGCAACACCGCCCCCTTTGGCCATTCTATCTTGTCTGAAAATGTTGTAGTTGGGGATGACGATTTCAGAGTTTTTGGTGGACTTCCTAAGCCAGGATTCAGACACGGCTAGGACATCCGGGTTGGCAGAGTGTGCTAAAGCAGTGAATAAAACAAACTTAGGGAGGAGGCTTCTAATGTTAACATGCATGAAACCAAGGCTATTACGGTTACAGAAGTCATCAAAAGAGAGCGCCTGGGGAATAGGATCGGAGCTAGGCACTGCAGGGCCTGGATTCACCTCTACATCACCAGAGGAACAGAGGAGTAGGATAAGGGTACGGCTAAAAGCTATGAGAATTGGTCGTCTATGACGTCCGGAATAGAGATTAAAATGAGCAGGTTTCTGGGGGCGATAAAATAGCTTCAAGGTATAATGTACAGACAAAGGTATGGTAGGATGTGAATACAGTGGAGGTAAACCTAGGCATTGAGTGATGATGAGAGAGATATTGTCTCTAGAAACATCATTGAAACCAGAAGATGTCATAGCATGTGTGGGTGGTGGAACTGAAAGGTTGGATAAGGTATAATGAGCAGGGCTAGAGGCTTTACAGTGAAATAAGCCAATAAACACTAACCAGAACAGCAATGGACAAGGCATATTGACATTAAGGAGAGGCATGCTTAGTCGAGTGTTCATAAGGGTCCAGTGAGATTCAGACAGCTAGCCGGACCATAGGTAGCAAGCTGGCAGAAGATGGAGGGAGGTCTGTTTTTAGCCACCTCGTGCGTTTCCGTCGGTAGATTAGTGGAGTTCCGTGTGGTAGAGGGGACCAATCCAATTGGCAAAATAGTTATAGTTATAGTGGCCCAAGAAAATTGTCCGATAGACCTATTCAGATAGCAGACGATAAGACCGCTAACGATTAGCGGGCCGCAGATGGGCGTTCGGGTTACGTCGCGACGGAGGGGCCAGTTGGATAACTCCCTCGGGCAGATAACGTCGATAGTCCAATCGTGAAGGCCCGATGGGGCTCCGCATCGGCAGTAAAACGGGTCCGGATAGGTGATTGTAGCCCAGGAGTGGCTGATGGAACTCTTCAGCTGGCTAGCTCCGGAATAATTGATGTTAGCTCCGGGACCGACGTTAGCCAATAGTCACTCGGGTAGCAGCTAGCTAGTTGCAAGATCCAGGTGTAAATGTCGTTGTCATGTTGGAAGGTGAACTTTCGCCCCAGACTGAGGTCCTAAGCGCTTTGGGGTAGGTTTTCATCAAGGGGCTCTCTGTACTTTGCTCCGTTCATCCTTCCTTCGATCCTGACTAGTCTCCCAGTCCCTGCCGCTGAAAAACATCCCCACAGCATGATGCTGCCATCACCATACTTCACCGTAGGGATGGTGTCAGGTTTCCTCCAGATGTGAAGGTATTCAGACCAAATCTTGGTTTCATCAGACCAGAGAATCTTGTTTCTCATGGTCTGAGAGTCCTTTAGGTGGCTTTTGGCAAACTCGGGCTGTCCTGTGCCTTTTACTGAGGAGTGGCTTCTGTCTGGCCACTCTACCATAAAGGCCTGATTGGTGGAGTGCTGCAGAGATGATTATACTTCTGGAAGGTTGTCCAATCTTCACAGAGGAACTCTGGTGCTCTGTCAGTGGCCATCGGGTTCTTGGTCACCTCCCTGACCAAGGCCCTTCTCCCCCGATTGCTCAGTTTGGCTGGGCTGCCAGCTCTAGGAAGATTTCTTGGTGGTCCAAACTTCTTCCATTTAAGAATGATGGAGGCCACTGTGTTCTTGGGGACCTTCAATGCTGCAGACATCTTTTGCTACCCTTCCCCAGATCTGTGACGCGACACAATCCTGTTTCGGAGCTCTACGGACAACTCCTTCGACCTCATAGCTTGGTTTTTGCTCTGACGTGCACTGTCAACTGTGGGACCTTATATAGACAGGTGTGTGCCTTTCCAAATCATGTCCAGTCAATTGAATTTACCACAGGTGGACTCCAATAAAGTTGTAGAAACATCTCAATGATGATCAATCGAAATAGGATGCACCTGAGCACAATTTCGAGTCTCATATCAAAGGGTCTGAATACTTATGTAAATAAGGTGAGTGAGCGCGTGTGTTCAATGTAAGGACCAGTTGTGAAGTATTTTTGGCAAAGACTGAGATGTGCAATACAATTATTCATTACAGGGCGAACTACTGTAAAAGCTTCATGACATTTCTGGTTTTCTTTAATTGATTTATATGGTCAAATATAAATAGTAGGTCATTGAGGAAATGCATTAGACTGTGGAAGAGTAGTGTGAATATCAGGAATGTAACGTTTATGGCCCAGGCATTAGTAGAGTATCTGAAAGCAGCTAAACTCCTGACAAAGATTAAGCCTAGTTCTGGACTAAGAAAAACTTTCAATGGAGAATTTATGTCTGGGAAATCAGCCCTGAGAGTGTTGACAACTAGTCCATGTTATTACTCAAAACAAGTATTATGACACAAAAAATGGTTTGGCATGAATAGTATGGTTCAACTGGTTTCAGTTATGTTCTCTTCATGAGATAGAGCGGTGGAAACAAAGGTGCTTTAAGTCAGCCATTTACCCCGTGTTTTCTTTGACATTCCATTCATTCATAAAACACATGTAAAGTGACCACAGGCTTACTGTACAGCTTAATGTAAACATGGTGCGTTTAGGTAAATTCATCACCTTGGTTAAAGGTGACACAGAGTATATTATAGAACCTGTATGTATTTGGGACTTGTGGTGAACTGCAGCACACTTATCGGGAGTCAACTGTGGAACATTAATGGGATTCACAGCCAGCACTGCTGGTAAACTTTAACAAAGATTTAGGGGCACCCTATTCCCTTTATAGTGCACTACTTTTGACTAGAGCCCTTTTGACCAAGGCCCATAGGGCTCTAGTCAAAAGTAGTGCACTATGAAGAATTTCCACCTGAGAATTACCCCAGTGTGACTTCTCTGTTTCTGTCTCCACGGCCCCGGCACACGTGTCTCACTGGGTCATGGCCTCGGTGGACCTGCTCTGAGTTGGAGGTCAAGACCTGGTAACTGGTACTTTTCAGCTTTCATTTACATAACCCATGTTCACAGTGAACCCATGTTCACAGTGAGCCCTTGTTAACACCTTTCTATAATTAAAATCTCACAAAGCAACTGTCTTGATGATGCAGAGGTTGTTTATTCTGCTCTTTGCAAGTCACCAGTAGTTTACTCTCCCCAAGTCTTTAGTGTCCCACTCCTGATGGAAACAAAATAACACTACAGCTAACATTAACATAAACACTGGTGACACACTGGTGCTGGGTAAGTCTCAGGTGGAAAATCACCAAATATTATGTAGGGAACATGGTGCCATTTGGGATGCTGCCTGTGTAAGAGAAGGCTATCGCCTGTAGCGTAGGCCTGCTGTTCTCTGATAGGCTTTATGAATTAAGAATGGGACTGTTAAACAGTGCTGTGAACTGAGAGAGAGAGGCATAAAGAAGGAAAGAACAGAGGCTGGGGCTACCACAACACAGGCCACATATCACAGTCACATGTTTGTTTGGAAACTCTGGATGCCTGCGGGTGACAGGTGACTGGGGCAGGCAGGAGGGAGGGGGCCATTTTTATGTTGTTTCTGTTGGACTTAACAGCAGGGATTGAATAGATTTAAAGATTCACTACAGCAACAACAAATTTAGATTTGGTCCAAAACAATCAAGTTTTCAGTTTGAGAATACTGGTATGAAGATAATGGGAGAATGATAGAGCAGTCAATAAAATAAAAAAAGTAAGCTGTAAAATACTTGTAAAGCTATAACTTTTCCATATGATTGCAACAGGTCTTAAGTGTGAGGCAACGCTACAAAATCCCTGAAGAAATAACAACAACACTTGTTTCCACTGCCCTCTGTCTCTGTGGCATTTGATACTTTACAAGAGGACTCCTAAGGATCCAGTCCGGTGATGTCAACATGAGTAGTTAGTGTTGACCAGATGGTTACCGCCTGCCATTCTTTTGTGTGGCTCTCTCTACGCTAAAAGGATTCTCTTAATATTACTGACAGTTGCTGCAACTACTTTGCACATAAATTCATCTTTGTGTCAACTGAACAGAATAACTGAACAGAATGACACTTCCTTTTATAAACTCCTAACCCAAAGCAAAACATGCAAATGTAAGAAGAGTGAGAATGAACAAAAACAGCTACTACTCCCAAACTACTGTCTGTATCATCCATCCTGTCACTTAGCAAACACAGCATGTGTCCAAAATAGCACCCTATCCCTTATACAGTGCACTACCTTTGACGAGGGCCCATAGGACTCTGGTCAGAAGTAGTGCACTATAAAGGGAGTAGGGCGCCATTTTTGGATGCAGACCCATCATCAGGCCGTTGTCTAATCTCCCTAATACTGTTCCAACCGACAGCCCATTGTTGGGCTACAAAAGTTGACTGTAAGAGTGTAGTGGATGGTGGTGGGTCCAGTTTAGACAAAACGCTGAGCTGCGGAGCTCTGTCTAGGAGAGAAAGGCTCTGTGTCCCAAATGGCACCCTATTCCTTATATAGTGCACTACTTTTGACCAGAGCCCTATGGGTGAGACAGGTAGCACTGACAGGGCCAGACTGAGCCAAAGCACCATTAGTCTGTCAATCAGACATGTAACTAATTGCTTCAGTCTTCCCCTGAGAAGACTATTTCTCTGCGACTAAAGAATCCAAGACTCTTACTCAACATCAGACAGGGATGTCAACTCAGATTTGTATAATTGCATTATTTGTATAATGGCAAGTGAAAATAAGATTGCCAGTAAATTATTTCCTCTGAGCACGTTATTGAAGGCCAATGAGACCAATGCTTCTAAAGGGGTTATTCATGTGATGAGATGCTCACTGATGGGAATAAATGACTCTCCCTTAACTGGTCAATAAATCAATCAGCCACCTCTCGTACTCCTGCCAAGGCTTAAACTGTTAGACATGATTCAGTAGCAGTAAAGGGGAAGACGTAGCAGTAAGTTGGAATTTAACTTCTCTCCTCCCTGCAAACGTTGGACATTTCTTTTTGGACTGACATTTTCAATGGTTTAAGGCACACTAATTCCATGTACAGAGATGATTGGTTTGTGATTACAGCCAATATTTAATGTAAAAATGCTTACCTTTTCCTCTTCAAAACCAGCAGTTTTAATAGAGGGGTTATTAAAAGGAAATAGGACAGCGTCTGAGCCTCTACATTTGCATAATTTCAGATGAGACCGGTGTCTACAGACAGAGAAGTAGGAAGTAGGAGACAGGAGGGGAGGAATAGGGAGCGAGTGATGGAAGAGAAGAAACAGAAATGGAGTTGAAAGTGGTGGAAAATGTATGAAAGAACAGTGAGATTGACACAGTAGGAGAAATGGGGGACAGACAAACTGTACCATTTCAGGTAACTTGTACAGTTGAAGTCGAAAGTTTACATACACTTAGGTTGGAGTCATTAAAACACGTTTTTCAATCACTCGACAAATTTCCTGTTAACAAACTATAGTTTTGGCAAGTCAGTTAGGACATCTACTTTGTGCATGACAAGTACTTATTCCAACAATTGTTTACAGACAGATTATTTTATTTATAATTCACTACTTATAATTCACTGGATCACAATTCCACTGGGTCATAAGTTGACTGTGCCTTTAAACAGCTAGAAAAATTCCATAAAATTATGTAATGGCTTCAGAAGCTTCTGATAGGCTAATTGACATCATTTGAGTCAATTGGAGGTGTACCTGTGGATGTATTTCAAGTCCTACCTTCAAACTCAGTGCCTCTTTGCTTGACATCATGGGAAAATCAAAAGAAATCAGCCAAGAATTCTGAAAAAGAATTGTAGACCTCCACAAGTCTGGTTCATCCTTGGGAGCAATTTCCAAATGCCTGAAGGTACCACGTTCATCTGTACAAACAATAGTACGCAAGTATAAACACCATGGGACCACGTAGTCGTCATACCGCTCAGGAAGGAGACGCGTTCTGTCTGCTAGAGATGAACGTACTTTGGTGCGAAAAGTGCAAATCAATCCCAGAACAACAGCAAAGGACCTTGTGAAGATGCTGGAGGAAACCGGTACAAAAGTATCTATATCCACAGTAAAATGAGTCTTATATCAACATAACCTGAAAGGCCGCTCAGCAAGGAAGAAGCCACTGCTCCAAAACCGCCATAAAAAAGCCAGACTATGGTTTGCAACTGCACATGGGGACAAAGATCGTACTTTTAGGAGAAATGTCCTCTGGTCTGATGAAACAAAAATAGAACTGTTTGGCCATAATGACCATCGTTATGTTTGGAGGAAAAAGGGGGAGGCTTGCATGAAGAAGAACACCATCCCAACCGTGAAGCACGGGGGTGGCAGCATCATGCCGTGGGAGTGCTTTGCTGCAGGAGGGACTGCTGCACTTCACAAAATAGATGGCATCATGAGGTAGGAAAATGATGTGGCTATATTGAAGCAACATCTCAAGACATCAGTCAGGAAGTTAAAGCTTGGTCGCAAATGGGTCTTCCAAATTGACAATGACCACAAGCGTACTTCCAAAGTCGTGGCAAAATGGCTTAAGGACAACAAAGTCAAGGTATTGGAGTGGCCATCACAAAGCCCTCACCTCAATCCTATAGACAATTTGTGGGCAGAACTGAAAAGGCGTGTGCGAGCAAGGAGGCCTACAAACCTGACTCAGTTACACCAGCTCTGTCAGAAGGAATGGGCCAAAATTCAACCATCTTATTGTGGGAAGCTTGTGGAAGGCTACCCAAAACGTTTGACCCAAGTTAAACAATTTAAAAGCAATGCTACCAAATACTAATTGAGATTATGTAAACTTCTGACCCACTGGGAATGTGATGAAATAAATAAAAGCTGAAATAAATAATTCTCTACTATTATTCTGACATTTCAAATTAAATGTGAAATAAAGTGGTGATCCTAACTGACCTAAGACAGGGAATATTTACTAGGATTAAATGTCAGGAATTGTGAAAAACTGAGTTTAAATGTATTTGGCTAAGGTGCATGTAAACTTCCGACTTCAGCTGTATATCTCAACAGGCCTGAAGCACACAGAGCTTGTGACACATTACAAGACATTTTCTTCAAGGCATGAGTAGTGAGCATCATCTTATCTGATAATAAACCAGTCTATTTGACATATATAGGCTGTGATAAATGTAAGAGAGAATAAAGACAGTTGAGGAAAGGGTTTCTAGTTTTACTTACTTCCTGTTGACTACTCCATGTACAATGCACACGCTAGTCACATGGGGGGGAGAGAATAACATGGCAAGGGATTCATGCAGAGTCATAATAATTATTTAGACAGTTTCTGACCATATAATCCATGAAGGATGTTCCTTCTGCACCAAATAGTTAGTGCAATGAATGGTATCTAGCCACTACACTGATAAATACAAAGGAGCGGACATGTTTAGAACACCCCCAGAAGGCTACAGTTCTTCCCCATTACATTCAAGATGATATCACTCATCATCAATTACTCCCAAGTAATGAGCTATAAGTCGATTTCAAAGCCCCCAGCATGTTAGGTTTTTGAGTCCCAAATGGCACCCTATTCCCTATATAGTGTGCTACTTTTGACCAGAGCACTATGGGGAATAGGGTTCCATTTGGGACGCAAGCCGTGTCTTCGATCACTCAACACTGAGAGCCCATTATGGACTTAATAACAAGATACCATTACACAAACCTCACAGAGAGGAGAGACTCCCTGCATCCATAAACTTAAATAGGAGCGTCAGCTGATTCCTGCCTGGCGCCCTGGTCTGCAGAATGAACAATCATCTTAAGGCAGGATTCAGGAACACAGTAAGCTTTGTGTGACAGAGAGAACATAAGACTGCGTTGTCTCCCCCCCCCCCCCCCCCCATCTCCCTCTGAGAGTGTCTCTTTCTTTGTGACCATCTCTCTCTCTCCCTACCTCTCTTTCTCTACAAAATACGTTTTCGCTCAAAGATATTATTCAAATTTTAACTAGAGAGAAATTATATTTATTCTAGGATATTTCCTGAATATAGGACACATGATCTTTGGTATTGAACATGTCTTCTATACTCGGGTAATGAGAAAAAAGGGCCTTGCCAGTCGGCACCATTCTCAACAGAATAATTGTGTCCCAAATGGCATCCTCTTCCCTATATAGTGAACTACTTTTGACCAGGGCCCAGACACTTGTGAAAAGTAGTGCACTATAAAGGGAATGGGGTACCATTTGTCATGCGCGTATGTGAGGCAGATCTACCCAGGAGTCATCTCTGGACAAAGTAAGACATGCTCTGAATTTCTTCAAAAGCAGCCTGCCTGCCTGGCCCGTCAGTCTGAAATCTAATCTTAGTATCAGCCAAGAGATCAGTTCATACAGGGCAAGCATGGGGTTTGAAATAGTGTCGTGATGACCCCTGCTTAAAAACACAGGATGGAGAGTCACTTTGGGAAAGGGCCACAAAGCCATAAATGGGACATCACATAACCCAGGCTGCCCGGGTCAGACATAATATAACCCAGGCTGCCCGGGTCAGACATCACATAACCCAGGCTGCCCGGGTCAGACATCACATAACCCAGGCTGCCCGGGTCAGACATCACATAACCCAGGCTGCCCGGGTCAGACATCACATAACCCAGGCTGCCCGGGTCAGACATCACATAACCCAGGCTGCCCGGGTCAGACATCACATAACCCAGGCTGCCCGGGTCAGACATCACATAACCCAGGCTGCCCGGGTCAGACATCACATAACCCAGGCTGCCCGGGTCAGACATCACATAACCCAGGCTGCCCGGGTCAGACATCACATAACCCAGGCTGCCCGGGTCAGACATCACATAACCCAGGCTGCCCGGGTCAGACTCTGGCTTCTCATTCAAACAGAACTAGATCCAACCTTATACAAACAACTTTTAAGGCTTGATGAAGTCTTCATAAGGCCTTTATAGATGAATTCTTCAAAGTTGTTGGGTCGTTTCACGAAGAGGATATTTTAAGTAAAAATGTGCAGCACCAATATTAAATAAAACAATTATGTTATATTAAATGAAGCTTACTAATTCTACCACATGGAAATTCAATGAATCAATTGATTTAAATCAAATCAATTTTGTCTTTTTTTTTAACACACTTAACACACTTTTCTTCAAATTGTTACCATCATTGCAAATGTTCTTGCTTTGACAGTCATTTCTGAAGATAATTATTTATTTAATATGATTAGTGAATAATTTACATCTGTCCCTCATTTTAAGGTCAACCCTGTTATGTGAACAGAACTATTCCATTTAAAATTATTTTAAAAAAAAAATCATTTAAATAATAGTGTAGAAGCTGGTTCTACTATTTTTAGCAATTTTCTGGTGTTTGAGCTGAGTGAGTCGAGCATAACACGTCAACCCTGTTACCCATATATATTTCTAGCCTATGTCATTTTTGGGGTGAAGCTTGCATTCAATTGCTACTCCCGGTTGCCACAACAAGCTTCCATCTCCCCTGTCACAAGGAGATTTATGGCTGATTTAAGATGAAAACCTCAACCTGTTACGGTCAACCCTGTTACGGTCAATCTTGTTACGGTCAACCCCGTTATGGTCAACCCTGTTACTTTATTGGCACTTACTATTGGCACATTTTTTTATTCAAGCCCTTGAGATGGGAAAACAACATGTTTTTTATGAAGTTGAACATGTGCTCGTTATGACAGAATGTCATAATTAGGTGAAATTAATTTTTTTACCAAGTTACACTACACAAAATGTACTCTATTCATGGAACGACCCTGTAGTTCTTTTAAAAGAGGGACCCAGAACTATTTTGACAAGAGTATTCTAATAACAAATACTGAGATTTAGTCCATGAGAGTCTTGGGGTTAACAGTCCATCCTTTCAGAAGAGAATAACCCTTTTATAGTGTCTCATAAGACTCCCCATCTAAATGAAGGCATTAGTTTGTCTCTCTCAGTAGTGATTTGTCCCGCTGGGCATGCAATTTGCATCTACAGGCTTCATCTGCTGCTGTGGTAAGACAGCTACAGATAACACACACACACACACACACACAACTGCTGTGGTAGGACAGCGACAGACAGCCCCCTGATCAGTCTGTCGTTCAGAAGCACATCGCCATCCTGTCTGTGACCTCACTCGCAGACTTCGTCCCAAATAGCACCCTATTCCCTATTTAGTGCACTACTTTTGACCAGGGCTCTGGATGCTGTCTGACAGACACCCAACATTGTATAAACTGCCTTAATTTTGCTGGACCCTAGGAAGAGTAGCTGCTGCTTTGGTGTTTCTAGGGACTGCTCCAGAATAACATGCTGGGTGCATTAAACCCACACCACCAGATTATGGGCTTGCTGTTCTGTCCATTCCAGCTCTCAGAAGTAAGAGCCAAGGCAGAGTGAGACACAGCCTATAATTAAAACTGTACAGACAGTCACAGCTTCTATCCACCACTGCAGGTTCACTGTGGCTTGGACATACCCAGTGTTTGAATTGGACCGGTACACACTGGTACCGCCACCTCAAAATATTCTACTGCTTGAGTAACAGAATATCTTATAGAATATTGGATCAAATATTGTGGAGTACTGTCACCTAAATATATACAATACTGGGCGGGACACAAAGTGAGTACCGGCCTATATTTAAATCTACTTTAAACACTGGACATACCCATAAGAAATACTGATGAATGTTCAGTGGCCTGATGTCATGATAGGGAATGGGGGAAACCCCAATAGCAGTTGATGTCAAATGTGCAGACTTTGCAGTTCATGGATTTTCAGACACGCATGTTGCAGAGCAGATCTTACAATACTTCACTTCAGACAATTTAATCTCTACATGAGTCGGTCCAGCTTGAGTAGGTTATACCCATTTAGTAGACACTTTGAGAGTAAATGTATGAATTTTTAATATGTTTCAATAAAGAGTGCTATACCATGCCACCGTTGGTGTGTCTTTCATGCTCCAAGTGAAAACAAAGAGAAGCATTTATGAACAGGATGTTGTCTGCTCTGGTGCACCAAGGCTGTCCCCCAAATGGCACACTATTCCCTATAGTGCACCACTTTTGACCAGGACCTATAGGGCTCAGTCTCAGGTCAAAAGTAGTGCTCTTTAATGGGAATAGTGTGCTATTTGGGTCAACCCATATTTCAACATGTCACATGGGACTGAGAGGCAGACTGGATGCCCATGCTGCCTGCCCCCATGTATAGAAATACTTATGTAATAACATATGTAACAACACACATTCAGATAATCAGGCTGGCATAATGTATGCATTAAGTCAATCACAGAGATCCATTGCCAGGGGGAGGAGAAAGCCTTGCTGATAGGAATATGCATATATTATAAATCACCAATAAAGGTCCCACACTAGTAAATGTTGCCTACATGCAGCCTGGTCTCATACACTAGATGTAACATAGTAAATATAATCCTGGGTACTAAAATTCGTATGGTATGTTACATTTGGTATGGTTATATAAGACAGCTGGTTACTTAACCTGTTAGGGCTAGGGGGCAGTATTGACACGGCTGGATAAAAAACGTACCCGATTTAATCTGGTTACTACTCCTGCCCAGTAACTAGAATATGCATATAATTATTGGCTTTGGATAGAAAACACCCTAAAGTTTATAAAACTGTTTGAATGGTGTCTGAGTATAACAGAACTCCTATGGCAGGCCAAAACCTGAGAAGATTTCAAGCAGGAAGTGGCCTGTCTGAGAAGTAGTGTTTCATCTTGGCTCTTTTTATTGAAGACTCAGGATCTGTGCAATAACGTGACACTTCCTACGTCTTCCATAGGGTCTCAGAGCCCGGGAAAAAGTTGAACGATATCGAGGCAGGCTCTGGCTGAAACACTATCGCTTTTGGCAAGTGGCCACTCAGAGTACTATGGGCTTAGGCGCGTGCCCGCTTCGACCGAATGCTTTCTTTTCCTTTGTCTGTTTATCTAAACGCAGATTCCCGGTCGGAATATTATCGCTTTTTTTATGAGAAAAATTGCATAAAAATTGATTTTAAACAGCGGATGACATGCTTCGAAGTACGGTAATGGAATATTTAGAATTCTTTTGTCACGAATTGCGCCGTGTTCGTCAACCTTATTTACTCTTTAGGATAGTCTTTAGAACGCACGAACAAAACGCCGCTGTTTGGATATAACGATGGATTATTTTGGACCAAACCAACATTTGTTATTGAAGTAGAAGTCATGGGAGTGCATTCTGACGAAGACAACAAAGGTAATAACATTTTTCTTATAGTAAATCTGACTTTGATGAGTGCTAAACCTGCTGGGTGTCTAAATAGCTAGCCCTGTGATGCCGGGCTATCTACTGAGAATATTGCAAAATGTGCTTTCACCGAAAAGCTATTTTAAAATCGGACATATCGAGTGCATAGAGGAGTTCTGTATCTATAATTCTTAAAATAATTGTTATGCTTTTTGTGAACGTTTATCGTGAGTAATTTAGTAAATTCACCGGCAGTGTTCGGTGGGAATGCTAGTCACATGCTAATGTAAAAAGCTGGTTTTTGATATAAATATGAACTTGATTGAACAAAACATGCATGTATTGTATAACATAATGTCCTAGGGTTGTCATCTGATGAAGATCATCAAAGGTTAGTGCTACATTTAGCTGTGGTTTGGGTTTATGTGATATTATATGCTAGCTTGAAAAATGGGTGTCTAATTATTTCTGGCTCGGTACTCTGCTGACATAATCTAATGTTTTGCTTTCGTTGTAAAGCCTTTTTGAAATCGGACAGTGTGGTTAGATTAACGAGAGTCTTATCTTTAAAATGGTGTAAAATAGTCATATTTTTGAAAAATTGAAGTAATATCATATCTAAGGTATTTGAATAACGCGCCACTGGATTCAACTGGCTGTTGAGTAGGTGGGACGCATGCGTCCCACCTAGCCCATAGAGGTTAAGTAAAAACATTAAGTAGGGTGGTTGGTCAGGGTGGATGGGTGGGCATATAACATTAACGTCTAGCAACTCAAAGGTTGCAAGTTCAAATCTCATCACAGTCAACTTTAGCATTTTTTGCTAATTATCCAACCTTTCAACTACTTTTTACCTACTTTGCAACTACTTACTGTGTTAGCTAACCCTTCCCCTAACATTAACTAACCCCTCCACTAACCATAACCTTAACCCTTTAGCTAAACCTTCCCTCAACCCTAACTCCTAACCTAGCTAACGTTAGCCACCTAGACAGAATTCCTAACATATCGTACGGAATGGGTGCTGGACATCTACAAATTAATGCATAAAAATATGAAACTTAAAATAATTAAATGGAGTGTTTTGTTTTCCGTACAGAATAATACGAAATACTCTGAGACCAGGTTGCAGCGACATGTTATATTTATAGCCTACTTGGCAAGCCAAACCAATAAAACATTCAGTGTGAACTTCAAAATATTGAGTCGTGTTTCAAAACACTCACCACCATCACACGAGAACATTAAACATGAATAGGTCTACATTAGGCAATTATTTTATACTTTACCGTCGACATTCTCTCGGTCGCTGATGTGCTGCAGGTTACAGCCCGTATCCTCCCTACTCAACTCCGGCTCCGTGTTGTACGACTCCAGCCTCGAATGAGCGTTTCTCCGGAGCTTCGGACTTGAAGACACACAGCAAGAGGTCGTGCTCCCCATCTTTCCAATGCGTTACAATGTTGCTATTACCTATTGGAAGAACGACACCGGTAGTTCAAATCGCTACTTGAAGCGGGGAGGAGGATCAAAGCAACGAGGGTGAAACCACCGCCGCGACCAGCACATGAATACTGTCATTGATAAATCCTCCAACACCATCTGCGACTAAGCAGAGAAATGTTAAGCATTTTACACTGTAAACTGTTTGTAGCCAGCCTACCTTCTTCTAAGTAAGTCGGTTAAGCTTCTACAGTCGGCCAAGACCACGCTTTTGAACATGACTAAGGTTAACATTTAAATCATCCATGCCTGATGAGGAGGAGACATCGCGTTTTTATCAGTTGTAAAGGGAATGTAAATGGAGCTCTGCGATACACATGATCGTGAAGGCAACACAGTTGTAGCTTGAAAAGGTTCCGGTTCAAGTGGGTGGTTACAAATTAGCTCAGAACCTCCTGTCATGATCACATCAGAGACACATATTCCCAGATCACACAGACCCACAAAGAATTCCACAAACTCCCATATCTTTTAAGCAAAATACCGCAATGTGTAATCACAGCAGCAACATTTGTGGCACGTTGCCATGAGAAAAGGGCAACCAATGGAGCACAAACAACATCGTAAATACCACCAATATTTTTCTGTTAATTCAAAGGGCTTTATTGGCATGAGAAACATATGTTTACATTGCAAAAGCAAGTGAAATAAATAGATAATAAACAAAAGTGAAACAAATAATAAAAAAATGAATAGTAAATATACTCAAACGTTCCAAAGGAATAGAGACATTTCAGATGGCATATTATACTGTGTTGTAAAGATGTGCAAATAGTTAAAGTACAAAAGGCAAAATAAACAAACATTATTTATCTTTCCCCACTATTCTTACTACAATTATTTACACATTGCTACACTGCACATAGCTGATATTATAAACTGTGTGGTTCAAGCCCTGAATGCTGATTGGCTGACAGCCGTGGTATATCAGACCTTATACCAGGGGTATGACAAAACATTTATCTTTACTGCTCTAATTATGTTGGTAACCAGTTTATAATACCAATAAGGCACCTCGGGGGTCTGTGGTATATGGCCAATATACCATGACTAAGGGTTGCGTTGTGCATAAGAACAGCCCTTAGCAGTGGTATACTGGCCATATACCACACCCCCTCGTGCCTTATTGCTTAAATATAACACTTGAAATGTCTGTTTTTAAACTTTTTTGAGTGCAATGTTTACTGTTAATTTCTAATACTTTGTGTGTGTGTGTGTGTGTGTGTGTGTGTGTGTGTGTGTGTGTGTGTGGTGCGCGCGCGCGCAGGGGCGGACTTAGCGATTTGGAGTCCCCAGGCAAATAAAAAAAGACCAAATCAGATGTGGCTTTGTGTCACTACAATATAACAACAGTAGTATAATTATTCCAAAAGCCCTATACAGCCTGGAATGGATTGGTGAGGTGAGCATTGGCTCCACAGATATCTGTCTTGTAAATCATAAACTCACTGCCATGAAGCTCGGGAACTTAAAAATATGCCCATGCACAGATAAAGGATTAGACAAAAGTAACCTTATACAGTTGAAGTCGGAAGTTACCATACACTTAGGTTGGAGTCATTTAAAAAAAAAAAAAAAATCAACCACTCCACAAATTTCTTGTTAACAAACTATAGTTTTGGCAAGTCAGTTAGGACATCTACTTTGTGCATGACACAAGTAATTTTTTCAACAATTGTTTGCAGACAGATTATTTCACTTATAATTCAATGTATAACAAATCCAGTGGGTCAGATGTTTACATACACTAAGCTGACATTGCCTTTAAACAGCGTGGAAAATTCCAGAAAATGATGTCATGGCTTTAGAAGCTTCTGAAAGGCTAATTGACATCATCTGAGTCAATTGGAGGTGTACCTGTGGATGTATTTCAAGGCCTACCTTCAAACTCAGTGCCTCTTTGCTTGACATCATGGGAAAATCAAAAGAAATCAGCCAAGACCTCAGAAAGAAATTTGAAGACCTCCACAAGTCTAGTTCATCCTTGGGAGCAATTTCCAAACGCCTGAAGGTACATATGTATCTATATCCATAGTAAAACAAGCCCTATATCAACATAACCTGAAAGGCCACTCAGCAAGGAAGAAGACACTGCTCCAAAACCGCCATAAAAAAAGCCAGATTACAGTTAGCAACTGCACACAGGGACAAAGATCGTACTTTTTGGAGAAATGTCCTCTGGTCTGATGAAACAAAAATAGAGCTGTTTGGAGGAAAAAGGGGGAGACTTGCAAACCGAAGAACACCATCCCAACCGTGAAGCACGGGGGTGGCAGCATCATGTTATGTGGGTGCTTTGCTGCAGGAGGGACTGGTGCACTTCACAAAATAGACGGCATCATGAGGAAGAAAAATTATGTGGGTATATTGAAGCAACATCTCAAGACATCAGTCAGGAAGTTAAAGCTTGGTCGCAAATGGGTCTTCCAAATGGACAATGACCCCAAGCATACTTCCAAAGTAGTGGCCAAATGGCTTAAGGACAACAAAGTCAAGGTATTGGAGTGGCCATCACAAAGCCCTGACCTCAATTCTATAGAAAATGTGTGTGTGAGCCAAGGAGGCCTACAAACCTGACTCAGTTACACCAGCTCTGTAAGGAGGAAGGGGCCAAAATTCACCCATCTTATTGTGGGAAGCTTGTGGAAGGCTACCTGAAACATTTCACCCAAGTTAAACAATTTAAAGGCAATGCTATCAAACACTAATTGAGTATATGTGAACTTCTGACCCACTGGGAATGTGATGAAAGAAATAAAAACTGAAATTATTAATTATCTCTACTATTATTCTGACATTTCATATTCTTAAAATAACGTGGTGATCCTGACTGACCTAAGACAGGGAATTTTACTAGGCTTAAATGTCTGGAATAGTGAAAAACTGAGTTTAAATGTATTTGGCTAAGGTGTATGTAAACTTCCGACTTCAGCTGTACATTTCAATACGAAAGTGTGAACGTGATAGAGAAGTGCAGGTGTTCCCTCGTTTACAGACAATGTCAATCGAGATGCAAACAAATATAGATGCAATATCTGTTTTAAGTTGTGACATAGCTCAACCAGAGATGTTTTATTGTTATGCATGTTAGAGCCCTTGTAAGTAGTTTTGTCCCGTGTGGCTCACTTGGAAGAGCATGGTGTTTGCAACGCCAGGGTTGTGGGTTCGATTCCCACGGGAGACCAGTACGGAGAGAAAAATGTATGAAATGTATGCATTCACTACTGTAAGTCGCTCTGGATAAGAGCGTCTGCTAAATGACTAAAATGTAAAAAAATGTAAATGTCTCAACTACATTTAAGATCTTTAATGTAATAATACCTTCTTTCCACAAGAGGCCAGTGTTGATCAACTATCAGTGAAGGTAGTGGCTTCAGGATTAGACCAGTGTATAACTACATTATTGACCGCTGGAGGGTGCCTTTTCCTGTAGTGGAAATTTCCACTTCAACCACACAGAATGAACTTCAGGAAGATGTTGCAATGCTGCTAATAAAATATTAAACATACACCCACTTCAAGTTGTTCAACTTCTCAGTTTTGATAGTTCCTATCTGACGGATGCAATCCTCATATAGTAAGCATTGTAGGCAAGCTGCTAAATATACAGTAGTTGCTGATTTTCCGTATGACAATGAAACTCTCATCTACGCTCGTACATTCACTCTTCAAATGAGCACTTTCTGTGTAAGTTAGAGTTGGATATAAATTCTGGGAGAATCTATTCACATATAGTCCTCTTTAAAATAACCAATCTCAGACCTCTTTAAAGTGAACTCTGTGGTAAAAATGAGAGAACTCAGTTCTCTTTGTATTCACACTGCCCTTGGCTTTGACTGAGGACCCAACTCTTATGCAGGTTCACTTCACTTATTTTGTGGTCTGAGTTCTCTTTGCATTCACATTGCTGTGTTTAGAAAGGAACCAAGACCTTTTTCCTAACATTCACTCAATGCATTCTGGGTTTTTACAAAGTGCAGGATAAGCCATTCCATCAGAACGTGTAATCAGACAGTTATATACACCTACTTACATTTTGGAAGCGAATAGATTGCATTTAGTTAAAATATGACATTGTAATCAGAAGATACTATTAACATGTAAATATCATTGGTAACAGAATAAATAGCAGAAGAATAACTATAGATTAAATAATGCTGTAATTGAAATTTGTGCACCCAATGTAGGCTACTGCCCCTTTAAGAGCTACAATAGATTGTGTACCCTATGTTGTGATTCTCACCAAATACACTACATATGCAAAAGGATGTGGACACCCCTTCAAATTAGTGGAATCGGCTATTTCAGCCACACCCGTTGCTGACAGGTGTATAAAATCAAGCACACCGCCATGCAATCTCCATAGACAAACATTGGCAGTAGAATGACTCGTACTGAAGAGCTCAGTGACTTTCAACGTGGCACTGTCATAGGATGCCACCTCTCCGACAAGTCAGTTTGTCAAATTTCTACCCTGCTAATGCTTCCCCAGTCAACTGTAAGTGCTGTTATTGTGAAGTGGAAATGTCCAGGAGCAACAACGGCTAAGCCGCGAAGTGGTAGGCCACACAAGCTCACCGAATAGGACCGCCGAGTGCTGAAGCGCATAAAAATTGTCTGCCCTCTGTTGCAACACTCACTACTGAGTTCCAAACTGCCTCTGGAAGCAACATCAGCACAATAACTGTTCGTCGGGAGCTTCATGAAATGGGTTTCCATGGCCGAGTAGCCGCACACAAGCCTAAGATCACCATGCACAATGCCAAGTGTCGGCTGGATTGGTGTAAAGCTCACTGCCATTGGGGCAATGGAAATGCGTTCTCTGTAGTGATGAATCATGCTTCACCATCTGGCTGTCTGGACAAATCTCTGTTTGGCGGATTCCAGGAGAACGCTACCCGCCCCAATGCATATGGCTGTTTTTCATGGTTCGGGTTAGGGCCCTCAGTTCCAGTGAAGAGAAATCTTAAAGCATACAATGACAGTCTAGACAATTCTGTGCTTCCAAGTTTGTGGAAACAGTTTGGGGAAGGCCCTTTCCTGTTTCAGCATGACAATGCCCCATGCACAAAGCGAGGTCCATACAAAAATGGTTTGTCGAGATCAGTGTGGAAGAACTTGACTGGCCTGCACAGAGCCCTGACCTCAACCCCATCGAACACCTTTGTGATGAATTGGAACACCGACTGAGAGCAAGGCCTAATCACTCAACATCAGTGCCCGACCTCACTAATGCTCTTGTGGCTGAATGGAAGCAAGTCCCCGCAGCAATGTTCCAACATCTAGTGGAAAGCCATCCAAGAAGAGTGGAGGCTGTTATAGTATCAAAGGGGGGACCAACTCCATATTAATGCCATGATTTTGGAATGAGATTGACGTGCAGGTGTCCACATACTTTTGGTCATGTATGTTGTCGTTCTCACACTATTCAAACCCCACAATCATTAAACAGCTTATGAAGCGCTCTTAGCCTATAGATCACATATTGGAAAACAAATAATCTTGAACTAAAAACTCCACACACATTTAGGAATTTCTGTGCATCCTTGACAATCGCTAATCAAAACGCAAATACAGCTCACATTTTTTTCAGCGAACCTACATGATCATCTTCTCTTGTGGCACCAATGTGAGGGGTTATGTCAGGGGAAATGCTGTTGCAGTAGTCTAGTGTGTGGTGCGGAAATAATGACAAGCGAACCTGGGGAGCTTTGTGTTCACATTGCCCTAGAAAAGGGAACCGAACCAAGGATTTCAAGAGAACTGAACTCAGACCACCTCTCGAACACATTGTACTAGATACGCACTCGTAGATTGTGTTGACATCACAGAATATAGTGGAGGGTCACAGATTGGCTTTACAATAACAGAACAGTGAGGAAAAACAGTTGTTTTAAGGTTTCATTCCAAAGCCCCTCTGTTCACAGGTCCAGCCCATCCACTCTGCAGTGTCCACAGAACAGGAGAGAATCATGCACTACACCTTCACACTAATACTTCCAGAGAAATTAGAAAGCCAAGGCTTAAAAATATCAGAAGAAACAGTTAGAGCAGAGACAAGGTATAAAAGTTGTTTCCTAACTATACTATAAAGCACTAAAACTGTTCTTGTACTTGAGATGGTCTATATCAAGGCACAAGGCGAGACCCAGATGCAGACACAGGAGGCAGATGGTTGGAGTCTTACAATGTTTAATAATCCAAAGGGTAGGCAAGAGAATGGTCGTGGACAGGCAAAAGGTCAAAACCATATCAGAATCCAGGAGGTAAAGAGTGGCAGACAGGCTCGTGGTCAAGGCAGGCAGAATGGTCAGGCAGGCGGGTACAGAGTCCAGAAACATTCAAGGGTCAAAACCGGGAAGACTAGAAAAAAGGAGAACAGCAAAAAAGAATACAGGAAAAACACACTGGTTGACTTGACTAAACATACAAGACGAACTGGCACAGAGAGACAGGAAACACAGGGATAAATACACTGGGGAAAATAAGCAACACCTGGAGGGGGTGGAGACAATCACAAGGACAGGTGAAACAGATCAGGGTGTAACAGTCTGTGTGATATTCCTTGGGGACCCAAGGGGAGAAAATCTATTTCTTATATGCATTTCTGCTTATTGTATCTGATGCCTGGAGTATCATAATGAAATATGTTAGAGCGTCATGAGGATGTAAGGTGTAACACACTTCTGTTGTCTGTTGACTAGTCTGTTGTGAAATGTTATGGTGTTTGAGGTGAAGATAAATGATGTTGGCTGGTATGTGTTCATTCTTGTGCTTGTTATTTCAGAGGTGAGCCCAAAGGCATGGTGTGGTAGACTTCAGTCCATATAGTGTGTAGTTTTCTGACTGAGGATTAATCTAACAAATAATTTCACTGTAATTCATACTGTGGTATGGACATTTTATTAGAAATAGTATATTTTGACAATCTTGAAACATAAGAGGGATCAATACACATGAGGTGAACATCTGGTTTTAAGAGCTGACCTGTTTGACATACTATTCCATTCTATCCAAAACATTTACTGAGATCAAATGTATTTTACATCTCACCTGAATTGTATAACCACTGGCCTGACAACAAACATACAAAGGACATATACCTGTAAACAGAAAGGTTATCAGGAAATTAAAAGCAAGCAAGAGGCTGCAAAATCACTGCAAGCAGAACTGGTGTGAGGAAAGAAAACGAAGCTGCATCCATCATCATCATCATCATCATCATCATCATAGTCAGGTCTGTGCTCTCATGGACATACCTTTTAAAACAGCGCAGTCATTAACTATTTTTACATGCCAACTGGCACACTATTCCCTATTTAGTGCACTAATTTTGACCTGGGCCCACAGAACTCAGGTAGTGCACTATAAAGGGAATAGTGGGCCATTTGGGACATATCCGATCTGTTATGATCAACGAATTCACATAAAACGTTTATAACGAGTATCAAAATACCCAAACGTCAGCTTATCAGCACTTTCAGTGCTTCTTTTGTACAGTACACTGGCACAGTACTGTTCTGAGACAGACAGACAAAGGGGACAACGACTGGTGAGCGATTCAGTAAACATCAAATGTAGCAATTTTGTGTGGTAAAGCAGAAGTCATTTCAAGATGGTCTTGGTGAGATAAGATTCCCCCAATGGCTAGAAATATATAATTATTTAATATACACTCATCCGAGGGCCAAGCCATGTTTATTTTACATTGAACTGTGTCGTTTGAAAAGAGCAAGTGAAAGGCGTATACTCACATCCTTGACACTGGGACTTACACATTGATTCAGGTAACACGTGAAGTCATTAGACAACTCCGATTGACACTCAAACGGACAAATATAGAATTTCAAAACTCGAATGATTTCGGAAAGTGTATTTACTCATCACACTGTGCTGAAAGAAGAGGTCCATCTGATTTAACAAAGGTATGTTGACAACAGCCAAGGTGAGCAGAGAAGTACAGTAATATGAGAACTGTAGCTAGCAGTGACAAGTAAAGACATATAGGTTTAGCCTGGTCCCAGATCTGTTTGTACTCTTGCCAACTCAAATGCTTTCATTTGCAAGCCAAATGTGATAAAGTAACAAGGAGTTGGCATGACAGCACAAACAGACTGGCACTCAGGCTAAGGTAGGTTGGCTTGCTGGTGAGTCTGCGTGCACTTAATGTGAACTTGCTGGCTGATAGTGAGGCTCTTTCGCAGCTTCTGCTTCTTCAATGCGGTGAGCCAGTGGTGGTGAGCGGTGTGCCTTCAGGAAGCATTTCTACTTCCTCTTTCTCTTCCTCTGCAGGCTGGCATCTCATTGGCTGCCTCCCTGCAAACAGCAGAAGCAAACGCGGCTGGGAGTCACTTGTGTATTCACATACAAGCGCGAGGACAGACAGGGGCCCTGTCCGGAGCAGGACTTGACTTCAGCCCAGAGAGCACAAGCCTATGGCCACCTAACAACCTCCGGTGCAGCATCAAATTGACTGGGCCCAAACAAGCGGAGTAAACGAGAAACAAAGACAGTGAAAGTAGTTTTTGTCCCAGAGTCTTTCTTTTACAGCAGTCAATCTGTAAACTCCACTCTGCTTTCTCAGTAGGATCTCTCTCTCTCTCCTGGTACAAGGCTGAGAGCAGCTACTCATTCTTGTGGCAGTAAATGTCCTTTAGTGCTTTGAGTTCCTCAATGAGGGTCTTGTTTTGGTTTTCCAGCACGGCCACACGGTTCTCCAGACACTTGACATACTCTTTCTTTTTTTTGCGGCACTCCCGTGCAGCTTCCCTAGAGAAGACAGAGGAAAAGAGACGGTCAGTGGGATAAATCCCAGCTCTAAGCACCAATCCAAAACATTTTAGAGACTTCCCATAACATCCAGTCAACCTTTATAGATAATCAATTATCAAAGGGGTGCTTTAAAATCTACAGGAAACTGAGAATGAGGACCATGAATGATTTTGAAATCTGTCCCCCTTTTGCAGTTGTTGACCAAATTCAGAGCAACAGAGTAAAACTAATATGTGTCCCAAAAGGCACCCGACTCCCTATATAGTTCACTACTTTTGATCAGGGCCCCTGGGGAAAAAGTAGTGCACCATAAAGGGAATAGGGTGCCAACTTGGGACACAACCTGTGTCTGTCTCACCTGTTCTTCATGAGGCGGACCTCCCTTTTGCGTGTGACCTCCTCAGTGTGCACCGGGGGATTGTGCATGGACAGGGAGCCTGGGGACGCAGCCATCACCAGACCCTGGTGCAGGCCCGACGAGGTGGGCGAACGCAGCTGGTATGCTGGCATATCTCCAGTGGCAGCTAGGCGACCCAGACAGAACACCAGGGTTAGTTTTAATAGGACTTCTTTTAAATAAGTTTATCACTTGCACAGACAGACAGGACATCAGAATTGGAAGTGATTTAAGTCATTTATTCAAGCAAGGTGGTCACTGGAGAACAAATTCTCGCTTGCATTGACCACTTACCTATATTTAGCTCGTTGGGGCAAAAACCAAGTGCTGTATTTTTTTTACTCCAGTCCTTCAATCACACAGATTTCTCATCTATCTACTTAGAGGATAAGCGACCAAAAATTTGACATAAACGCTGAACACATCATGTAGATGGGTCCATTTAACAACAAAAAACAACTGGACACTTGTTTATTGTTTTTTCTGTTAAACAACCAGACAAGCCCAGATTCCAACGGACCGTGAATTAAGCAAACCAAACCTCATTTCAATGATGTTATTTTTCAACAGACAGATTTAAGATCACAGCACAGGTGCCAAATTAGGGACAGTAGGGCCTAAGCACAGATCTAGCTTTTGTGTGGTTTGAGTACCCACATGAACAAATAATACAGTTTACTATAGAATACTACAGTACTTACTAATGAATTCTGTAGTATACTGTAGAATACTAGACTACACACTAAACTATCCCTTGATCATGTGTAGTACTTTCTATAGAATGTTGTAGTATACTGTGTGTGGGGGGGGGGGGGGGGGGTTACTACAACCAGTCCCGTGTGGCTCAGTTGGTAGAGCATGGTGCTTGCAACGCCAGGGTTGTGGGTTCGATTCCCACGTGGGACCAGTACGGGGGGAAAAGATGTATGAAATGAAATGTATGCATTCACTACTGTAAGTCGCTCTGGATAAGAGTGTCTGCTAAATGACTAAAATCTAAATGTAACTACCTCCTTGACATGTCTTTGTTAGACAATTATGTTAAGACAATCGTCTTCTCTAGTTACTGGGTGGATAACTGCCATCCAAGTGACAGTAGCACTGGCTGTAGCCTACGTTTCAGCCTATATTATTTGGTGATGATTCATTCATTTCTGGGTCAAATCTTGTACTTTGAAAACAATTTCAAAGTACAAAGCAGTCCTAAGCCGCGGTTTGATCCCCCATTCCCCCACTCACTTTCCATATTGTATCCCTCTTATCCATCTCCCAATCTACATTTCTGACCACTATCGGTCAATAAAAAAACTAGAAGAACACAATACATGTATAAAAAACCCAGAAGAGAACACATGAAAGAGTATTTCCAATGTGCTCCTTGGTGTAGGAATGTGGTTCTGATCTGACCACTGATATGTTGATAAATGTCTCTCTGAAGTGTTCTGATACTCCAAAGTAAATACAGGAGAAAACTATCCTTATATGGCAAGAATAAACACTTATTCAAAACAACTATTTTCACAACAAAACATTTGACTAATTTTTCATTTATGAATTTATAATAGCCCAAATGCCACCACTGCACTTGTGTTTGAACGAAAGAGTGAGCAAGTAACAGCTTGCAGATCTAAAGGGATAAACGAGGCTGAATTCTTCTCTCTCCTGTCGTTATCAGAGTGGATGACTAAGCTGGTAGCGCTGAAGCTGTGATCACTGCTCTTTCACTGCTCCCACAGAGGGCTCTGTTCTGTCTGGAATCACAGTATGACTCCCGGCTGACGTCAATGTGAGTCTCACTCGACAGTTAGCATTCTCATTTCCCTGGCCCCATCTGGTTCCAGGAAACCGGAGTGACGTCAACGCCACCCCTCCCCCTCCCCCTCATCTCCCTGGCTGCTCCAGAGAAGCGTTCTGTTTGTGTGTTTTAGGGGGCAAGCAGACAGACAGGAACTGGGTTGAGCAAGCTAACTAAACACTTACTGCCGTGTTCGGTCAACATAATGGCTAGCTTTTCACTATAGGAATGTTGAATGGTAATTATACAGTACTCTTGTAACGTTTTCAAGTCTCAGAGAGAGAGAACTGTGGGCAGGATGCCTCTGTAGTAGCTATCTATTAACCTGAATTAGTAAGTCAGTGCACGTCATTCAGTTTGCTATTGGTTTCCTATGCTCTCTTAAAAATACAGTATTTTGAGAAAAAAATACTCTGAAACACAGCTTTTGAGGCTTCCAACTAAGCCAACTGCTATGATTTAATAACTATGGTAGACTACACACACTTTTGAATAAATTCTAAAAGTTCTGGAAAGACACTTAATAATCCAAACTTTAAAGTAATTACTCACAAGAAAACATGTATTTAGCCCTCTAAATACAGAAACAATGCAAGAACATCTCTGAATTGAACAACAATGCAGGTATACATTGTCTATCACTGCCAGCATGATACATTTAACTTGCTATAAAAGTGAGAAATACTGAGAAAGGACTAAAAGATAGTCACATACCTGATTCAGTCTCATCTCCAGTAACAGCCATATCTTCTACTCTCTAACAATCTGGGATCCACAGTATTACACACTTTCTCTCTCTTTATCTATCTGACTGTGTGTCTTTCTCTCTCCCTGCCTGCTCTCTACATGGAGTGGACACCCATCAACTTCGCACAAAATTACAATTAAGGACACTGACATCACAATGACATCACTGGACCTGCTGAAGTCAATAAGACACTCTGCCTCTAGGCCCCTCCCCTGCTCTGCTCCTGGATCAAATGCTAAAGTGGAGCAACACAATGCAGCAAGATAGGGGAGGGAGGGTTAGCTGGATATTTTTAGACCCTATGACGCAACTAGGCGACGTAGAACAAACATTAGGATATTGTGTCAAAGTGACAGCAGTCGTACTAATGTGAGAACCCTGATTGAAGCACTCCCTGGGGACTCACTTTTACTACTTGTTATTATTATATGATTATTAAGCTTTTCATTCATTTCTCTGAAAAATAAGGTCAATAAGTTCAGCCTAATAAAGAAGTAGCCTAACAGAATGGTTTTAAAATAATAAAAAACAGGAAATGTTCCAGTTATTGGATTGATAGAAATACTGACATTTTACTGAAACCCCTCAGGGAAAAAAGTGTACATTACTCTGGTGGACATTACTCTAACTAACATCATTCAAATATATTCTACTGTTAAATCATAACACTGCTTCCATAGTAACATTACGAGGTCAACCAGCCAAACTTGACACTTTTTAGAGACAAACTAGTCAAGCTCCAGCCATTTCAAGAGCTTCCTTTTGTTCATTTACCAAATGAATGCAAACCTATGAATTGATGAATCACACTTTTCCCTACATAGTGCACTACTTTTGACCAGAGTCAAAATGGAGTTAATTTAGGTACAGTTGTTCCTACCTTGTATCACCACCTGGCCACCTTGTACAGAGAAGAACTGCTGTCCTGAGTCCCCTGCCTGGGTTGCATACTGCAGGATCTGGGGGGTACCAGAGTTGGACATGGCCAGAGTCTGTACGCCCTGCAGACCCTCACTGCCTGGGCTGGCTATCTGGATGGCTCCCCCCTGGGTGATGGCAACTGAGGAGGGACACACATTTTTAGAAGTGATGGGTTACTCAGAGGTATATTGTGTATGTTTGTGTGAATCGTATTAAAAGTTATCTGACCAAAATATTGATAGTAAATGTGCAGAGCTAAAATGGAGTTTGCATTTCTGACCACTGCTACAAATAGCTGATTATCAGCTGCTTCTAAGCAAGATGTTTTGGTCCATTAGATGTTTTTCTTGAAATATAGGAAAGTACTGTACTTCATGGAAGGTAAGGTCACTGGCTTATTGATGCACAACTGTAACCTGGAGAATTTGGCCTCCACAATGAATCCTCCGTTTAAGATCTCTTACACAATAACACAAACTGGATATAGAAATGAATGTCAGGGTTCTCCCCAGGATCTTCTCAGAAGGTGGTGCTGTGGAGTACGGCATGGGGGAGGCCCGGAAAAGGGCCAGTGTCCCGCTTTGGACTCAAAAGTATGTGGACACCCCTTCAAATTAGTGGATTCGGAAATTTCAGCCACACCCGTTGCTCTAAGAACGGGATCGGCGAGTGCTGAAAAATCGTCTGTTCTCGGTTGCAACACTAACTACCGAGTTCCAACATCAGCACAAGAACTGTTCGTCGGGAGCTTCATGAAATGTGTTTCCATGGCCGAGCAGCCGCACACAAGCCTAAGATCACCATGCGCAATGCCAAGCGTCGGCTGGAGTGGTGTAAAGCTCGCCACTGGACTCGGGAGCAGTGGAAACGCATTCTCTGGAGTGATGAATCACGCTTCACCAACTGGCAGTCCGACAGACAAATCTGAGTTTGGCAGATGCCAGGAGAACGCTACCTGCTCGAATGCATAGTGCCAACTGTAAAGTTTGGTGGAGGAGGAATAATGGTCTGGGGCTGTTTATGGTTCGGGCTAGGCCACTTAGTTCCAGTGAAGGGAAATCTTAACGCTATAGCATACAATGACATTCTAGACGATTTTGTGCTTCCAACTGTGTGGCAACAGTTTGGGGAAGGCCCTTTCCTGTTTCAGCATGACAATGCTCCCGGTGACAAAGTGAAGTCCATAGAGAAATGGTTTGTCGAGATCGGTGTGGAACAACTTGACTGGCCTGCACAGAGCCCTGACCTCAACACCTTTGGGATGAATTGGAATGCCGACTGCGAGCCAGGCCTAATCGTCCAACATCAGTGCCCAACCTCACTAATGTTCTTGTGGCTGAATGGAAGCAAGTCCCTGCAGCAATGTTCCAACATGTAGTGGAAAGCCTTCCCAGAAGAGTGGAGGCTGTTATAGCAGCAAAGGTGGACCAACTCCATATTAATGCCATGATTTTGGAATGAGATGTATGACGAGAATCACGTAGTGTATATACACTACCGTTCAAAGGTTTGGGGTCACTTAGAAATGTCCTTGTGTTTGAAAGGAAAGCACATTTTTTGTCCATTAAAATAACATCAAATTGATCAGAAATACAGTGTAGACATTTAATGTTGTAAATGACTATTGTAGCTGGAAACAGCTGATTTTTATGGAATATCTACATAGGCGTACAGAGGCTCATCATCAGCAACCATCACTCCTGTGTTCCAATGGCACGTTGTGTTAGCTAATCCAAGTTTATCATTTTAAAAGGCTAATTGATCAGTCTGAGATATGGCTTTTTCCTTGCAACTCTGCCTAGAAGGCCAGCATCCCGGAGTTGCCTCTTTACTGTTGACGTTGAGACTGGTGTTTTGAAGGTACTATTTAATGAAGCTGCCAGTTGAGGACTTGTGAGGCGTCTTGTCTATAATTAGATACATGCATTAGCATTCTCTCAAGATGCTGAAAGAAAGAAATCCTATTTTTCCACTCCTGTTCCCAAGTCAACATTTAGCCTCCATTTGGTTTATAATTTTACTGCAAGAAATACTTACTTCTGCAGGAGTTATTATTAAGGCTATGTGAGAGGTTATAGACCTACAGTCAGTGTCCAGATTTCAGTGTCCCATCTAAACAGTAAGTTACAGTTCCCTTGACATGTTATAGGCCTATTTGAAGTCCTGTCTTGTGACTGTAGAATTTGTATAGTGCCTCACAATCACACATAACATAGCTGGCACTGCTATCATCCTCTTTTACCACTTCACCAAATCTTTCCCAAACATTACTTTTCTGGCCCCCCCTTCTCTTAATTTTCAACTCTTCATTTTGCTGCTTTTCTCTTATTTAATTAAATGTCAATATTGTCCTCTTTGCATCTGTGGATCAACGTTAACATTTTCTGCAACGGTAACGTTTTCTGCCCGTTCCAAAAAGCATTTGGTGATAGGCGTGTAGTCTATTTGGTACGTGTCCAGTTTGGCCCTAAAGGTTAGGCTTACGCACTAATACCAGATAACCTAAAATAATTTAAGAAAACCCTAAATTTAGCCTATAGATATAATTTGCACACAAATTATACATTTATGTATTTAAGGTATTGTTTTGACTTTATTCAACCACACAATATTTAATAACCCTAAACCCGCCCACCCCTCAGATATAACTGCGGTTATGAGTCAACCCGTGCATCACCAACTCTTACACTCTTTGGGGAGAACCCCCTAATGTCACAATAGTGAGTGCACGTCAACATTTTGACCATAGTTGAATTCTAATAACTATGGCAACCTATTCCCTGTATGGTGCACTACTTTTGACCAGAGCCTAATGAAACTCACTGTATTGGCCGCTGCTGGTCTGATAGATTGAAGTTGGCACTTGAACTGAAGGGACACTGGAGGGTGGAACCTCATCTTCAGGTTTCTCTTCCTCGATTCTCGGAATTGAGGCGGAATCTGATGATAGTTCATTGAGGATTTTTCTGAAAGAAAGAGAAAAGTACGTAATAAACTGCTCTGTTTCGATTGCTTTGAAATGTCATTGCTTGTTTATCAAATTACATCTTGTTCCCTTTATAGTGCACTACTTTTAAACAGGGCCCATAGGTCTCTGGTCAAAAGTAGTGCACTATAAAGGGAATAAGGTGTCCTTTGGGGGAAAAAAAATGTCTACCAACCGATAAGATGGGCGTCTTGAGAGAATCTCTCTTCTTTTCTGTGTGTCTGTGACCGCTGACTCCCCATCTTCAAGCCCAGCTATGGAGGTTATCTGGAGCAAAGGAAAACACTATGAAGTCTGAAAGTAATGCATAGATATGATCCCTGTGTAGGGTCACCTCCCTCCATTTAAAATACCTTACTGAATACTGAAAAATAAGTCATTCCCAGTGCTGAAAACAAATTCGGACAATAGTAGAAATTTCTGGTTGTTTCCTAAATGACACACTATTCCTATATAGTGCATTATTTTTGACCAGTGCTCTATATTAGGGAATATGTACCATTTTGGGATACAGCCTCAAGTCACTCTAGTCTTCTTGGCTAAATTCAGTCAAATCTGCATTGTGTTATTTTACTGAGTAGTTATTTTTCCCCATAGAAAAACCAAGAATGGTTTTGCATACTTGTAGCTATAGTTTCTTAGCCTGAGTGCCAGTCTGTTTGTCCCATCATGCCAAATTCTTGTCACTCTTTGTCATTCCAAACATGCTTGGCTTGACAATGACAGCATTGAAGTTAGCAAAAGCACAACGTTTAACCTTCATGTACACAGAATGTTGTATTGTGTCTGACTGTCTCTAAGACAACACACTGTCTGCTTTCATTAGACAAATCAGCACATGATGTCATCCTAGTGGTCCTTTATTCTCTAAATTACAGATAATCTGTCCCAAATGGCATTCTATTCCCTATATAGTGTACTACTTTTGACCAGAGCCCTGTGGGGGAATAGGGTGTATAGGGAAGGGATGGAGCTCTATTAGCTACCTGTACATTCTGCATCTGTGGTGACTGGATGACAGAGGCCTGAGGAGCCTGGATGACACCCTGAACATGAACTGTCTGCCCACTAGGTAACTGCACCACTGTCATGCCAGCGGAGTCTCCTGTTCCTGAAACCTAGAGGAAGACGAGAGATGTTCAATTGTTTTACAAGCAATTTAAACAATATTTGAGGAAAGTAAATGATCATCAGTACGTCTAAACTAGCTTGAGTGCCAGTCCGTTTGTGCCATCATGCAAAGGCCTTGTCAATTATTGTCATGGTTGGCTTGACAATGAGCAATGGAGTTGACAAAAACACAAACAGATCTGGGACCAGGCTATTTAGACCCCGATACACATCTGAATTATAAGAGTGATGATGAGTGACATTGGCCACAACACACACTTCACAAAGTATCTACCTGAGTGATTACTGCAGTGGGTGAGTTGGATTCACTCTGACTTGGATCTTCATCAGACAGAGAGTCATCAAAACGTCCCTCCTGCTTTGACGACGCAACCGCTGTGTCCATGGTCATCGGACTGGAAATGTCAGGAAACTAGGCTAAGCACAATTAAAATACAGTGAGCTCCATAATTATTGGGACAGTTACCATTTCGTTTTTTTGACTCTGTGCTCCAGCACTTTGGATTTGAAATTATACAATGACAATGAGGTTAAAAGTCAGCTTTAATTATTTGAGGGAATTTTCATCCATATCGGGTGAACCGTTTAGAAATTAAAGCACTTTTGGTACATTTTAGAGGACCAAAAGTATTGGGACAAATTCACTTATTTTTTTATTTAACTAGGCAAAGAACAAATTCTTATTTACAATGACGGCCTACCCCGTCTAAACCTGGATGACGCTGGGCCAATTGTGCCGCGCCCTATGGGACTCCCAATCACGGCCGGATGTGATACAGCCTGGATTCGAACCAGGGACTGTAGCTCTGAGATGCAGTGGCTTAGACCGCTGCACCACTCGGGAGCCTGACTTATATGTGCATTAAAGTAGTCAAAAGTTTAGTACTTGGTCCCAAAGTACACAAAGTTAGGTCTTCTCCTGTGCTGTAATCATATTGATAAACGGGGATACATACAAGTGTTTTAAATAGAGGCAAGGAATGCTTTAGTGTCTTCGCTTGCTGGAAAACATATGCCACAGAGGAGGCTGGTGGGAAGACCTATAGGAGGATGGGCTCATTGTAATGGTTGGAATGGAATAAATGGAACAGAATCAAACATGTGGTTTCCATTTATTTGATACCGTTCCATAGAATCCATTCCCGCCATTACAATAAGCCCGTCCTCCTATAGCTCCTCCCTCCAGCCTCCTCTGGTATGCCATCAAAGTTCCAAGAGCTCTTCATAAAGTTCAAGTCAAGTGGCCTTCAAGTCAAGCATTACAAGAACACACTTCAACCAAAAGGTTGCTGTGATTGTGAATCAAATTAATGTATTCAATGCAATGTAGTGTTAAATGACAGTTGCTATTGCTTGGACCTTAGTTCATATTTTCACTTAACTTTCCCCCCCATGGCGCAAACAGGCGCCTGTCTGAATTCGAAATGGGAGGAGTGTCGTTTCTAAGCTGTCTGAAATGGTTAGTTTGTACCTTTAGCGAGGTTATTACATATGTAACTTTCTGCTACATCTGTAGCCATATTAAGCACCTAAGGATACATTGGGTACAATTATTAAAAGGTCTTGTTGACAACCACAATTTATTTTCTTCAGTAGCTGGCTAGCTAGCTTTTCAAAAAGAGAACGCGAATGGAGTTGCGTCGTTTAGCAATCCAGCTGTTCGATAGAAATTGCGACTCCCACCGAAAAACATTAAGGGTGGTAATGTTAGCTTTAGATAATGTAACTAGCAGCTAGCTAGTAGCAGGGTGAAGTAATAAAAAGTGAAGTAATAATATACGGTCACTGATTGGCAAGCCAATTATCACTGTATACCATGTCAGCTAGCAAGCCAAACACTGTTGCATTTGTTTATGTGCATGAAGTTGTTCAGCTGGCTAGCAAGCAGGAAGTAGATTCGACTGCGAATCGAAAGTTTGTCCATGCGTCATTGTAAACCGTGAACTTTCTGTCTTGTCTCTCCTTTTTTCTGAGCTTGTCCCGCGAGTAGGCTACAGTGTAATAACTTACCAAAGTTATAAATTACGTAGTCAGACTCGTCACTAATTATGGTAGGAGTGGATGGCTCGAGCCACGTAGTCCCCACGTCAGTCCTGATGATGCAGCGCTAAAATGTCGACCAAGCACCCGTCCTCTGCAGCTGAACACCACAGGGAAACTACACGTGGGAGGGACTTCAGTTACTCTACTCCAGTTACTCTACTCTGCTACTGTAACTAGATTGAGGGCAAATCATTCTGTTCATGTTTGTTAGACAACAATGCATGTAATAAACGAATAATAATCATATAATTAACCTTTGATACTGTATATTACTAGCAATACTGTGAGTTAAAAATACTATAATAATGTTTCGACTTACTCTTTGAAGTTTAAAGAGTTAGCCTAAACATTGTCATTATATTTTCCTTCTATCCCATGTGCACAGTGAACACTTAACATTGATACATTGTTCATATTTTTTTCAGGTCATGTTGTAACTTGTAATGTTTGCCAAGAGTTGCCTGGCTGCCCAAACTTCAGTTTGAGTCATCAAGCAAAGTTTACAGTATTTCAATTTTATCTGGATGTGCTATCTAGTGGTTGTAAATGGGAAAACAACTCTGGTTTGAAATGTATCCATTTTTTATTGATTTAACCTTTATTTCGATGGAGTCATGCTGAGAGCAAGGTCTCTTTCTCAAATGAGCCCTGCATACACATAAAACACATCAATATACACATCATTACATTTTATATATAAAACCTTTATTTCACCAGGACCCATAGGCTTCTGGTCAAAAGTAGTGCATTATATAGGGAATAGGCTGCCATCTGGGGCATACACAGGTACATTTTCCTAGACAAGAAGGGAGTGGTAAAGGTGGAGGAGGGGACAGAAGCCAAGCTGTGGTCAGTGTTTTATTTAGGAATTTTGTAACTGTGGTTTGGGAAGCCAATGCCCTCCCCCCAACACAACACAAGCACTGTTACGCACATAAACACACGTGTAACCGATGTGAAATGTCTAGCTAGTTAGCGGTGGTGCGTGCATGCTAATAGCGTTTCAATCGGTGACGTCACTCGCTCTGAGACCTTGAAGTAGTTGTTCCCCTTGTTCTGCAAGGGCTGTGGCTTTTGTGGAGCGATGGGTAACGATGCTTCGAGGGTGGCTGTTGTCGATGTGTGCAGTGGGTCCTTGGTTCGAGCCCAGGTAGGGGCGAGGAGAGGGCCAGAAGCTATACTGTTACACACACATACACACACTTGAAGGGACCTGGCGGGCAATACTTTGCCCAACTATTTAATCATTTTATGTGCCGTAGCATAATATATTTCAACATAAGGGCGCTACTGTAATGACTTCGTTCTTTAACATTAACTGGCTTGGTGTAGGAACAGTATGCCCTGACCTGGCATAAATGCCACAATATGGTGGCCTTGGGGGGCCAATGACAAAAAGTGTATTTCCACAGAAAAGGGTAGGTAACATATGGGTCCTGGTCAAAAGTAGTGAACTATATAGGAAATAGGGTGCAGTGGTCTAAGACACTGCATCTCAGTGTAAGAGGCGGCACTGCAGTACCTGGTTCGAATCCAGGCTGCATCACATCCAGCCGTGATTGGGAGTCCCATAGGGCGGCGCACAATTGCCCCAGCGTCGGCTGGGCTAGGCCGTCATTGTAAATAAGAATGACTTGCCTAGTTAAATGTAGTGCACTATATAGGGAATAGGGTGCCATTTGGGATGCTACTATGTAGGGCAGTGTCCAGATGGTGAGTCACCAACAACAGCAAGGGGAGGATGGATGGAGGACAGGATGTACAAAGAGCAACAGCAGGGGGTAACACAACCCTCAATGGACAGCTCTTATCAGGAAATTATTATATTAAACAATTTCCATGATTTAACATTACATTGAAATTTTAGTAATTAAGCAGTTTGTCTTATCCAGAGCAACTTACAGTCAAGGAAAAACAACCACATTTCACAGTTATTGCAAGTAGACCTTACTCAATATCTGCTATCAACAGAATCAGTGGCAGGAAAGTTGTCCTCATGCTGGCCTCATTAACACTATCCTTTCTTAATCTGGTTCCGGCAAAAGGCAAGTTTCCTCAGTACATTGTTCGTTGCAACGTCATCTCACCGAGTCTACCTCTACACAAAAAAAAACTCTCACAGGAATTAACTGTTTTACATTTTGCCCATAGATAACATTAAAAAAATACTTTGTTTTACAAAATATCCTTACATAATGGAATTTTGTACTTTGTCTCTAGAAATGGATTGGTGCATTTTGTGTAGCGGCATATCTCAAAATACTAGTAAAACAAACAGTATAGTATAAATACAGTATAATGGGCCTATATTTATGAAGGCTACCATTCATTACATAGCTATACAAAGAATATGGGTATTGAATGAAAGTTTGTCAAATGGCACTGGTTTTTAAATAATAATTTTTCAAACTTACTTAGATCTGCATTTCAGCCAAAGCAGAACTGCAATTATCAACAAGAGACACATAAGTACTGTTAATCCAGGATGAATGATCTGTTTATTAGGTGGAACTGTTGAAATAAAAGAAATGGATGAAAAAAAACTCAAACATCTAAAATATATAGAATGCATACAGTTGCAGTTGGAAGTTTACATACACTTAGGTTGGAGTCATTAAAACTCGTTTTTCAACCACTCCACACATTTCTTGTTAACAAACTATAGTTTTGGCAAGTCGGTTAGGACATCTACTTTGTGCATGACACAAGTCATTTTTCCAACAATTGTTTACAGATAGATTATTTCACTTATAATTCACTGTATCACAATTCCAGTGGGTCAGAAGTTTACATACACTAAATTGACTGTGCCTTTAAACAGCTTGGAAAATTCCGGAAAATGATGTCATGGCTTTAGAAGCTTCTGATATGCTAATTGACATAATTTCAGTCAATTGGAGGTGTACCTGTGGATGTATTTCAAGGCCTACCTTCAAACTCAGTGTCTCTTTGCTTGACATCATGGGAAAATCAAAAGAAAATCAGCCAAGACCTCAGAAAAAAAATTGTAGACCTCCACAAGTCTAGTTCATCCTTGGAAGCAATTTCCAAACGCCTGAAGGTACATATGTATCTATATCCATAGTAAAACAAGCCCTATATCAACATAACCTGAAAGTCCACTCAGCAAGGAAGAAGACACTGCTCCAAAACCGCCATAAAAAAAGCCAGATTACAGTTAGCAACTGCACACAGGGACAAAGATCGTACTTTTTGGAGAAATGTCCTCTGGTCTGATGAAACAAAAATAGAGCTGTTGTGGAGGAAAAAGGGGGAGACTTGCAAACCGAAGAACACCATCCCAACCGTGAAGCACGGGGGTGGCAGCATCATGTTATGTGGGTGCTTTGCTGCAGGAGGGACTGGTGCACTTCACAAAATAGACGGCATCATGAGGAAGAAAAATTATGTGGGTATATTGAAGCAACATCTCAAGACATCAGTCAGGAAGTTAAAGCTTGGTCGCAAATGGGTCTTCCAAATGGACAATGACCCCAAGCATACTTCCAAAGTAGTGGCCAAATGGCTTAAGGACAACAAAGTCAAGGTATTGGAGTGGCCATCACAAAGCCCTGACCTCAATTCTATAGAAAATGTGTGTGTGAGCCAAGGAGGCCTACAAACCTGACTCAGTTACACCAGCTCTGTAAGGAGGAAGGGGCCAAAATTCACCCATCTTATTGTGGGAAGCTTGTGGAAGGCTACCTGAAACATTTCACCCAAGTTAAACAATTTAAAGGCAATGCTATCAAACACTAATTGAGTATATGTGAACTTCTGACCCACTGGGAATGTGATGAAAGAAATAAAAACTGAAATTATTAATTATCTCTACTATTATTCTGACATTTCACATTCTTAAAATTAAGTGGTGATCCTAATTAACCTAAGACAGGGAATTTTTACTAGGCTTAAATGTCTGGAATTGTGAAAAACTGAGTTTAAATGTATTTGGCTAAGGTGTATGTAAACTTCGGACATCAGCTGTATATTTGATTTAAAGTGGAACGCAAATTAATCTTTATCTCATCCCGATCGATCTGTAGAGGCTCGGGTAGACTGCTGTGCTCCACACAACATGAGTAGTTGTGTTTAGAACCAGAGATGAAGATGGTTTTATGCACTTGGTAAGTCGAATCATGATTAGGTAAGATGTCTGTTGTCACATGTAGAGAGGTTGGCTTCCCATCCAGCTCCCATTTAACAGAGATGTCCTTGGGGTAGAAACCCGCTACCAAACAAATAATAACCCGGTCTTCTCCAGTTCTAGGTCTAATGACCACTTCAGGACGAACTGTCAATTCAAGGACAGAACATTACAATACAAAATCCCATGCACTCTGCAAGACAAATTGAACTTCCAAATCATTTATTTCTACAATCATCAGTTTTGTCCACTAACCATTGCCCACCTACTCATAATTGTGGGTACAATACAGTACTATAGTATACAGTATTGTACTATACAAATCAGGAATTAACTTCAAATTTTGCCTAAATATCCACATTCATATACAACTGTGGCTCAGTTGGTAGAGCATGGTGTGTGCAATGCCAGGGTTGTGGGTTCGATTCCCACGGGGGGCCAGTACAAAAAAAAAATACATGAAATAAAATGTATGCATTCACTACTGTAAGTCGCTCTGGAGAAGAGCGTCTGCTAAATGACTAAAATGTAAATGTAAATATATTGCAGTGTGTATGTACAAAGGTTGCCAATGCTGCCAAACGGGTCAAACAAGAGAGTTATTTGTTCCTACGTTGTTCCGGTGTCATTCCACTGAAATGTGGTTGGACCATCACATGTTAGTATGTCTCAGATTATTTGATTAGCATCATACAGTACAGTTAGTTTGAATGCCATAAGACAACAGTTGGTGTAACTAGGCCTGTAATCGGAGATGGGCAAAGATACATTCAATATGTCTTCTTACAAAATACCCTAAAGACCAACATATCAAAATAAACTACAAAATACTGGTACCAAAATAATATTATATAGGAAATACATTTTTAGGAAATACATTTATAAAAACAACCTGTCTAACACGTTGAACACTACCAATAGCCCAGACAACTGGCACAGTTCATAGTCTTTTGTGGCCCCTATTACTTGAGATTTGCTGCCTTGGTGTTAGAATTGTAAAAAAAATAACTCAGTCCTTTTAAATACAAAATAACAAAATACTAAAAAGTTAGTATAGTAAGTATTTCAAATACATCTAACAGAAAAACTGCCCATATCTGATCAAGCCAAAACTAGATCATATCTGCATGTGAAGCCTTGCTGAACTCTTATAGCAATGTACAATAGCTCTCTATATATTAATGTCATGCAACTGATATTAAAAGTTGATCGCTGTAAGAGGGTTTTTTATTTATATTTTTTTACAAATCTATATCAATTGAACCAATGCATGGTCAGAGACATAACATTTAATAAGTAATCTTACCTTTTCTGTTGATGGCCATCTTACTGTGTGTGTAAAAGTTATTCAATCTTGGAACACAATCACGTTTCACATACAGCAAATTACTTTGGTTCCAAAGTTTATTCCCATCCAGAATGGTCTTAATTGCTAATGCCATTGCATGAGGAACTGAGGGGCTCCAGAGCATGCTGTCATCATCCAAAGAGAGACAGAGTGTATTTCCCATTGACAGAGAACTTGGACAGTCCCCTCTGGGTTCCATCATGGTCTAATTCACAACCATATATTAACTGAATAAGTGGACCTTATGAAATTTTTTTTTTACGTACATACTACATACCAATAACCTTTCATACATGACACATAGGCTGCATGCTACATTCCTGTGGCATCTGTTTATGTTCTTAGTGTGAAAAAATACAATATAATATGCCTATACAATGTGCAGTATATGTAATCAGATAATTGTTAATCTACCATTTAGTAAGGCGATGGATTGGGGCTAAGGCCCTGCAGCCGACTAATGTCCTGTCCAGGGACTTGTACTTGTACATCAAGCTGCCTCATGCTACAGAGGCCCTGTGGGCTGTTCTGGCTCAGACAAGGCTTACTTGTCCAAGGCTTACTTACTTACCATTAAATCCTAGAGTGGCATTTGCATGTCTTGTGAAGGATTGAAAGTAGCCAGATTTAAAACGAGTGCAGTCCTTAAGGTCCCTCCAGACAGAGGTTTGAGAGGCAAAGAGTCTCAGGGGACTGGAAAAATCTCTTACATTGCTGTTATAACTAAACACTCTTTGGTCATCCAGCATTTCATAAGACCTGTACTCTGGTAAATATCCATGTCTGGGTGCAAACATCACATATATAATCAAACTAGTTTGGTTTCCTAGATGAGAAGGGTGAACATGTTTGTCATCAATATTCCAGGGTCGTGGTAGCACAATATGGTCTGTCAATGCACTAGCAGGATCATGCCGTTAGTCAAGATTAACGGACAGGCAAATTGCTTCATGCTTTTTTGTATGTAATTTAAATAAGTGCTCTCCAGTGTACAACTACAAAACCAGCCTGAATAGTCATTCGTCTCTACAATGGGGAACAGGCACATGCTAACGCCTAACGTTAACTGTTGGTTTCACAGAACAACAGCTTATTAATAACCACTTTGTTTGTTCTCAACAGAATTTCTCTAAATACTGTTATAATAATAACAAATCACATTTAATCCAATTTCTGTTCGGTTTAGAAATTATATCAAATAGCCCCCAAAAATTCCTAACAAACGACTAACCAAAACCTCAACGATCAGAGAAGGCATATCTTGGACTTGTTTGGCGGTGTCTGGAATTCGATCAGAGAGAAATAGGCGAGAGGCTTTACTCAGCCCAAAATCTGTCAATAAAAATAAGCCCACGCCGTGAGACATTTGTGTATGGAGGTCAATACAAGTGTCGAATTTAGTCAACAAAATGTTTTATTGCTCATTTGCTACTTAAGGTTTATTTGATCAAATAGAAGCGAGGCTTATTTGATTGAATAGAAGTTTCATAATGGTTATGCTACAAATGCACTGATATGGGGCTCCCGAGTGACGCAGGGTCTAAGGCACTGCATCTCAGCGCTAGAGGCGTCACTACAAAAACCCTGGTTCAATTCCAGGCTGTATCACAACCAGCTGTGATTGGGAGTCCCATAGGGTCAGCCCTGGGGTAGGCTGTAATTCTAAATAAGAATTTGTTCTTAACTGACTTGCCTAGTTAAATAAATATCAGTGGCACTTCGACAACTTTGAAAAAAAAATACTCCATTTTTTATTTATTTACTGGCGTCGTAGCAATCCGACGGCCTAAGAACAAATTCTTATTTACAATGACGGCCTACCCCGGACAAACTGGGCCAATTGTACTCTGCCCTATGGGACTCCCAATCACAGCCAGATGTGATACAGCCTGGATTTGAACCAGGGACTGTAGTGACACCTCTTGCACTGAGATGCAGTGCCACTCTGGAGCCCAAACTTTATATTGGAGTTGTGCCTGTTGGATATAACCCATTTTAGCATGGACATTGCCATTGAGTGCTTCCACAATTTTAAAGCAGGCCTAGTCAACTGGGTGGGTATTCCTATTAGTTGGGAGCAATCATCCAATGAAGAAGAAGACGCCATGATGGCACAGATACTGGCCCAACTTCAATTCATATACCGCTCCAAAAGATCCACAAATGGCACAATCTCTATTGCACTCCACACCGCCCTTTCCCATCTGGACAAAAGGAACACCTTCATTGACTACAGCTCAGTGTTCAACACCGTAGTGCCCTCAAAGCTCATCACTAAGTTATGGGCCGTTGGACTGAACTCCTCCGTCTGCAACTGGATCCTTAACTTCCTGACGGGCCGCCCCAAGGTGGTTAGGGTAGGGTGCAACATATCCGCCACGCTGACCCTCAACACTAGGGCCCCTCAGAGGTGCTTGCTTCGTCCCCTCCTGCACTCCCTGTTCACCCATGACTGCGTTGCCGAGCACAACTCCAACATCATCATTCAGTTTGCCGTCAACACGACGGTGGTAGGCCTGATCACCGGCGATGATGAGACAGCCTATAGGGAGGAGGTCAGAGACCTGGCAGTGTGGTGCCAGGACAACAACCCCCTGCCAAAGTCAGCAAGACAAAGGAGCTTATTGTGGACTGCAGGAAATGGAGTGCCTAGCACGCCTCCATTCATATCGACTAGGCTGTAGTGGAACGGGATGATACCGTCAAGTTCCTCTGTGTCCATATCCTTAAGGACCTATCATGGGCAAAACACACCAACACAGTCGTGAAGAGGGCATGACATCTCTCCTCCCTGGAGGCTTAAAATATTTTGCATGGGCCCTCAGATCCTCAAAAGGTTCTACAGCTGCACCATTGAGAGCATCTTGACTGGCTGCATCACCGCTTGGTATGGCAACTGCTTGGCATCTGACCGTAAGGCGCTTAGAGAGGGTAGTGCATACAGCCCAGTACATCACTGGAGCCAAGCTCCCTGCCATCCAGGACCTCTATACCAGGTAGTGTCGGAGGAAAGCCCTAAAACTGTTCTCTCTGCTACTGCACGGCAAGTGTACCGGAGCGCCAAGTCAGGGGCCAAAAGCCTCCTGAACAGCTTCTACCCCCAAGCCATATGACTGCTGAACAGTTAATCAAATGGCTACCTGGACTATTTGCATTGACCCCATTTTATTTGCACTGACTCTCTTGCATAGCTGAGGGACATATAATCCCTAATCTTACTACATTTACACACACTGTATATAGACTTTTCTATTGTGTTACTGACTGTACGTTTGTTTATCCCATGTGTAACTCTGTGTTGTTTGTGTCATACTGCTTTGCTTTATCTTGGCCAGGTCACAGTTGTAAATGAGAACTTGTTCTCAACTGGCCTACCTGGTTAAATAGAGGTAAAATAAATCTAAATACACACACACACACACTACATGCGCTCAAACACACAAAACACACATGCATATTGACGCTACACACGTTCACAAATAGAGACACTTTCCCACTCTTTCACACTGCTGCTGCCTTGTTTACTATCTATCCTGATTACCTAGCCACTTTTACCCCTACCTACATGTACATATTACCTCGACTACCTCGTACCCTTGCTCATTGACTCTGTACTGGAACTCCTTGTATATAGTCTCGTTATTGTTATTTTATTGTGTTACTATTTCCATGTGAATTATTTTGCACATTTTTCTTACTTTTTAGCTGCATTGTTGGGAAAGGGCTGCCACCTATGTTTGCGAGATAGGATCCGATATTGAATACCAGAGTGGGCTGGTGAGGAAGGAAGCAGTACTGTTATTAAGCAAGCTGTGTGCTATCTGTTACATTTGATTCCCCATAAAGATGCTAATTTGTGTCTGACTGTCAGGATTAAGCCTTAAATGGTGACATGATGAGTTGTGTTGCCCAGGGCCCTGGCTCGCTGAGTTATGTATGCATCTTAAATGGCACCCTATTCCTTATGTAGTGCACTACTTTTAACCAGGGTCCCCAGCTCTGGTCAAAAGTAGTGCACTATAAAGGGAATGTGGTGCATTCTGGGACACAAACAGTGTTATGAGTTTGTTGTGATGGAGAAGCCAAGTTGCTATACAGCCCACCAGACCCTCTGGCACTGGGAGAGAATACTGGGATGAGCCAGGATGCTGTTTGAACATGCCAAGAGATGGCATATGCCTTCATATTGAGATGTCATTCCAAACTGATAAGAGAGAGGCCGCAACTGGAAAAACCCTGAACTTAGTGTGATAGGCCATTGACGAATGGCCTCTATGCTTCTTACAGGTCAAGTAAGCCAAGTGCAGTACGTAAACATTCCACAAGGTGTCACCCAAAACCTGTATGTTGACATTGCAATAAAACAGTAAAAAACGGAACATTCAAGATGTGAAGAGTTCATTGACCAATTACAGTTATTAGTACAATTCTTTCAGGCAAACATTATTGAGTAAATGTATAACATCCCATTAAGAAATAAAGAAAAAAAATATTTGAAGGTCATTTTAAAGCATTTGCACCAGCTGGCCTTGGTCAAGATCTTCTATCTGTTGCTCTTGCTGCTGGTGATTCTCTGATCCACCTCTACGCAGACGACACCATTCTGTATACTTCTGGCCCCTCTTTGGACACTGTGTTAACTAACCTCCAGGCGAGCTTCAATGCCATACAATTCTCCTTCCGTGGCCTCCAACTGCTCTTAAACGCAAGTAAAAGTAAATGCATGCTATTCAATTGATCACTGCCCGCACCTGCTCGCCCGTCCAGCATCACTACTCTGGACCAGTGGCGGTTTTAGACCATTTCAACTGGGGGGGCCAAGCTGGGGCCAGTTGTACTGTTAGAGGGGCCAGTTACATTAGACGTTATTGTTGTCATATCGTTTTCTTCACTGCATCGCAGGCATTTGCAGGCAAAAGACCATGTTCATAATCATCATCGTTGCCACTGTCTAATAACGGATGTAAAAAAAGAATGATAGCAAAAATTAGTTATGTAAAAATGATTTCATACTCCACATTTAGTGGGGCCACAAGGGGGTCCAAAATTGTTGTCACAGGGTCACTGGCCCCGACCACCCAGAACCACTAGTGCTCTGGACGGCTCTGACTTAGAATACGTGGACAACTACAAATACCTGGGTGTATGGTTAGACTGTAAACTCTCCTTCCAGACTCACATTAAGCATCTCCAATCCAAAATTAAATCTAGAATCGGCTTCCTATATCGCAACAAAGCATCCTTCACTCATGCTGCCAAACATACCCTTGTAAAACTGACCATCCTACCTATCCTCGACTTCGGTGATGTCATCTATAAAAAAGCCTCCAACACTCTACTCAACAAACTGGATGCAGTCTATCACAGTGCCATCCGTGTTGTCACCAAAGCCCCATACACTACCCACCATTGCGACCTGTACGCTCTCGTTGGTTGGCCCTCGCTTCATACTCGTCGCCAAACCCACTGGCTACAGGTTATCTACAAGTCTCTGCTAGGTAAAGCCCCGCCTTATCTCAACTCACTGGTCACCATAGCAGCACCCACTCGTAACACGTGCTCCAGCAGGTATATCTCACTGGTCACCCCCAAAGCCAATTCCTCCTTTGGCCCCCTTTCCTTCCAGTTCTCTGCTGCCAATCACTGGAACGAACTGCAAAAATCTCTGAAGCTGGAGACTCGTATCTCCCTCACTAGCTTTAAGCACCAGCTGTCAGAGCAGCTCACAGACCCTGCACCTGTACATAGCCCATCTGTAAACAACCCATCTATCTACCTACCTCATCCCCATACTGTATTTATTTATCTTGCTCCTTTGCACCCCAGTATCTCTACTTGCACATTCATCTTCTGCACATCTACCATTCCAGTGTTTAATTGTTATATCGTAATTACTTCGCCACCATGGCCTATTTGTTGCCTTAACTTACCTCATTTGCACTCACTGTATATAGACTTTTTGTTTTATTTTGTTCTACTGTATTATTGACTATGTTTTGTTTATTCCATGTGTAACTCTGTGTTCTATGTGTCGAATTGCTATGCTTTATCTTGGCCAGGTCGCAGTTGCAAATGAGAACTTGTTCTCAACTAGTCTACCCGGTTAAATAAATAAATAATAAAACATATCAGGTGGTCAATGTTGATAAATATTTACAGAATTGTAACCCCGGTAACAGTATGCAAAAAAACAAACGTTTTAAGCATCCCCATTGTATACACTTTATAAAGTGTGTACAGAGATAAACACATTACTGTTTGTACTGTAAGTCCATGAACCTGTGTTAGGAAAAGTCACAAGATATTGTGGAATAGCTTGGTTTTCTGCTTTAGCTCAGGCTTTTGGGGCACGAAGATATGCTCATCAATTCTGGGGCAGAGCATGGTAGGGTTCAATTCGAATTGAAGGCAGTCAATTCAGAAAGTAAACTAAAATTACAATTAAATAATTGAAAAAAGGACATGTATTTTCAGACTTCTGAATAAACTGAAAAGTAGAACTAATTATTACGTTTAAAAAAAATTGTGAATGTTAAATTCAAATCCACTTCTTGAATTGACTGCCTTCAATTCAAATTGAGCCCAACCCTGGGGCATAGGAAGATATAAAAAAGCATGTCCATGTAAGTCATATTGTAGTTGGTAGACAAATTGCCTTGTATTCAGTAACTCTTTGGTTTTCTGCCTTAGAACATGTGTAACTCACCCATGAGCCCACGCTTTTGGGGCAGCATTGTTCATGGGGCACAGGCCCATATAAAAAGTTCATATGGGTTACATCCCAAATGGCAACCTAATCTCCCAAATGGCAACCTAATCTCTTTATAGTGCACCACTTTTGACCAGGACCCTATGGGAAAAAGGTCCCATTTGGTACACAGCAATGATGAGAGCAGGTTCCTCACGCATACAGTCATGTTCTGTGGAACTGTAGCTATGTGCCAAGTCAAGGCAGCTGTTCCACAAGCTTCACACATGGATTTGCTCTGGTTTTCATTGGGACTTGGTTTCAGTTTTAGGTTAGGACACTAGAACAAAGCACCAAAATAGCAGCAGGCAGGTGGAGATCAAGGTTTTGTGGCCAGAACATGTCCTTGAGATTTCAGTTATGCAATAAAACAAAAATAACTATATTCCTAAGTGCTGGATATCTTTGTTGAAGTTGGATTCATCAAAATAGGCCTACCCGTGTTTATAGCGTTTGAATATATATTTCTGTTGCAGAACGCACACGCGCGCACACACACGTATCAGAAATACATAGTTGATAGAACAGCAGATTGATCTCCTGGAGTGTTCCTGTGATATGTCTACTACTAAAGTAGGCCTAGTTTACTGTTTAGGGACTGGCAGTAGTGTGCCATTTGTAGGGATATGATTCAATAATATTGCATGTTAAAGAGGTTCCTTTGCAGGAAATATTTTTTTAATTACAAAATATTGTCAAGATCTCATATTTTTCGAAATCACCCAATTGTTCACGCACACGGGTGCAATTGCTCGCGCGCGCCAGATATCACCTTCGACAGTTCCAGTCCTGACCGGCGCGTGGAGACCGTTCCCCAATCTAATCCTGTTGGAGCTGTTCCCTGCACTAGTCTGGGAACGTCGAAACAGAAGGAGAAAGACTAAACAGGTGGTCAGAAACACACAGCTAACAGTGTCGTCCCTGGATAAAATGTGAAAGATAATTTGGTCTCATCTCTTTTTAAGGATACAAGATTCAATAACCAAAGATAATTCATGTTTCGGCTGACTTTCAAAGGGAGAATTTATCCTCGGTTTTCCTCCGAATCTGGGCAAGATCTATCGGATATTAAACTATGAAAGTGACTGTGTGTTTTGGAAGGACTAGGGTGGTGGTACCGTGCGGAGATGGAAATATCAAAATCCATATTCTCATCCAGCAAGCCGTCATGAGATACAAAAAAGCCATTGCAAAGGTAAGTCGCGTTTACTTTGTATGGCGTGTTTGTTTCCAGTGTTCCATTCACAGCATTGGGACTGGAAACAATGTTGCAATGCCTGGACTGGACGTGAGGCAAATATGGCGCAAATTTGTAACAGAGATTAGCTAAAATGATAAATGATTCAACATTCCTTTCGTTTTATTCTGCTGGCTAAAACAAACAATGCATGTTAGGCTGAGTTGATGATGCATCACCATAGTTGGAAAAGTCCTGTGTAAATCCACGAAAACTTAATTTGGGATTTCACCCTTTCCCAATTGAAGTGCATGGAAAGATGGCACATAACGCTAATTTAAGTAGTTAACTAGCTAACTATCTAACTAGGATATAATATTCAAACCTATTAAGTTCTAGAAGTAAAAGGATAATGTTGTTAGTTATCAACCAATCCGAGATTTGACTCCTTGGAAGCTGCTAGCTGGATGCTTGCTAGTTAGCTGACTGTTTTATAGCTAGCTAGTTAGCATCAACAAGCTGCAGGATGGCATTCTATATTTTTGAAATGGGGATACTGCCTAACTTAATTAAACAATGTAATTTTTTTAAAGCATAATATTTCCTATCGATGTCTTGCCGATTGTACCTTTTTTTTTATTCTTATGCTACCAAGATGTCTATACTACATTTTCACTGGCACCCGAGTTTCTCTTGACTTTGTTACCCCTAGCTAATTAGCCTATTATGTTGTTGGCATAGCTAGCTAAGAAGCGGTCGCTAGCTTGCTAGCTGGGTCATTCCTAAGTATGCGGTGCCTTTTCTGTCCCTAGGAAATATCACTTAGATAACAAAATGCTTTAAATATAAAACCAGCTGCCATTTAACCTTAAAAACAAAAATATGGACCTTGAAAGGGAATTATATGGATTTTGAACACTTTTTTTTCTTCTTCTCCGTAGTAGATGTAGGCGTTTTTTGCCATGTTCCCCGGTGTTATTCATCCACTTGCACGATAAATATTAATACATTTAATGTTCCATGTTAGTCTGTCACAATCATAAATGTCCACTCTATTAGGCTAAATTATTGAGAAAATTAACCACGTTTCAAAATGTTTAAATATGTTTGATGGAGAAGTTAAAATCCGATTCATGTGTTCACCGTTATGCTAGCTCAATCTTGGACATTTACAAAGCTGTCTAATTTAGGCTCCAGATTTCCAACCTGTTAGTTGCATAATCCTAACAGGATGGAACCTAACAGGTTGGAAAATGCACCTACATTTTTTTTTTAATAATTGCTTAGCTTGACTGTTTTTAAAAAAAGTCAATGATGCCCTTTATCTGATAGAAATACAATTTCAAATTATACCCAGCTAGGCTAGTATCAATCAAGGAAGAGGGCTTCAAATAAAGATTGTATCTCGAGTCTCTCACTTCTACTCACATCCCAAATTAAAATCAAACTTCTAGAATGATGCATGGTGGAACGTCAGAATGTTTCCCAACTTGGTTTGTTTCCATTCTGTCTCAATTGTTTGAACTGGAAGTGGGGAAGAATCTTTCTTGAGCCGCACGCTTCCTGAGAGCAATTTGCCCTTGAGGAAAGAGGGAAACAAACAGCACTTGCCCTGCATTTTTAAGAGTCGACTGAGGACAGGAGAACCTTCATTGATATTTGTTTGAAGATAAACTTCCATGTCAGGATAAATGGTTTAGCTGACTAATGATATTGTGCAATTTCTTAGCATATGATGGTTGTACTGGCATGCCTGGACAGCTGAGAGCTAGATAATGGGTTACATTTGATTACTCAGTTTTGGAGATGCCAAGTTGATACAGTAGTTGGCTATTTGATTCACTTCCACAGAATGCTAATTTTCCCTCTCAGACAGGAGACAAGCATAAACTCTTTTTGTATGTGGGTGCAGACCATATTGCAATGCACAAAGCTGCACTATGAAGAAATCGATCCTTCATTTCCTGGTTGCTAAAATTCGAATCGTTTGCCTAATATAGCAGCACCCACTCGTAGCACGTGCTCCAGCAGGTATATCTCACTGGTCACCCCCAAAGCCAATTCCTCCTTTGGTTGCATTTCCTTCCAGTTCTCTGCTGCCAATGACTGGAACAAACTGCAAAAATCACTGAAGCTGGAGACTCATATCTCCCTCACTAGCTTTAAGCACCAGCTGTCAGAGCAGCTCACAGATCACTGCACCTGTACATAGCCCATCTGTAAACAGCCCATCTATCTACCTCATCCCCATACTGTATTTATTTATCTTGCTCCTTCGCACCCCAGTATCTCTACTTGCACATTCATCTTCTGCACATCTACCATTCCAGTGTTTAATTGCTATATTGTAATTACTTTACCACCATGGCCTATTTATTGCCTTAATTTATCTAATTTGCTCTCACTGTATATAGACTTTTTGTTTTCTTTTTTCTACTGTATTATTGACTGTATGTTTTGTTTATTTCATGTGTAACTCTGTTGTTCTTGTCGCACTGCTTTGCTTTATCTTGGCCAGGTCGCAGTTGCAAATGAGAACTTGTTCTCAACTAGCCTACCTGGTTAAATAAAGGTGAAATAAAAAACGGATATTATTATTTATGTGACAAAGCAAGCACATATAGTGTAGTCACTGAACCATTTATACCGCTGTGAAATATCTTTTCCGCAACAAAACTATTGTATTTTCAGCTGTTTGAACCTGGTGTACAAAACTGAAAGTAAAAGATACAAGAACAAAACTTAAGGAAGCATAAAATTGGCACACACAGAACAGATCTACAGCTTCTTAGGCCTGCTTTGAATACAAATGACAGACTTATAACTCACATTTCTGAGAATTTGTTTGGGTCTCCCAAAAAGTTCATATGTAACTTTAATAAATATAAACATTTTTTTTTAAGGTCATTGACAACAAACTTGATTACGTTGATATTAGCTCTAGCCATGTATGTAGGATCCAGGAACATGAGGGTTCTATAAATAAATAATTCATGGCACAGCGTTGTGTGGCGGAGCAGTCTCATTTGTTTCAATGTTAGTAACCCAGATGACATGGTGCAGTGAGTGCATGTCCTTTCAATAATTCAATGATGTCTGACAGTGAAGCGCTGGAGAAGAATGGGCCTATTTCTATCTTGAGGCTGTGACTGGGAGGCAGACTGGTGGAGCATATCTGGGGGACTTACACTTAGCCTTATCTATATCAATACAATCCTGCATATACTTTGAGTGTTTGGCTGTGTGCTGTCAGTATAGTTTACACGTTGGAAGTTTTTATTTTGCCCTCTGATAGAAATGTGGTCATTGGTTTTTCCAAGCTCACTTTGTAATACAATTGGAAAGTAACTGATGATAATCGTAACAGACTTCTATCATGGCAGAGAGAGAAGTGTGGAAATACTGAATATTCTCAAGCTGAGAGTGAATTGGTCTTCTAAGCAGTAGTGGTGCATGGGCACAATCACTGGGGAAGCCAAGCCAGAAAAAATAAGCCATATTACAACCTGTGTTGTGATACTTGTTTGCTCTATAACCTGTTTTGGGCAGTTTATACTTGGTCTGTCTGTAGGCAATTAGAATGTGATGTGTCGCTGGTCAAAATGTTTCATTTATACTCTGGGGGAATATCTAGATTGTCACTGCAACTGTCAGTTTCCTTGTCACACAGACGTGGAAAAAAGTTTACGTCTCCATTGTCGTGGTTACCGGACTGCCACAGCAACTAGACCAATGATGCAGGAGGTCTAAAATTCTCAGGTAGAATGACCTACTTTTATTTGGTCACGCAGTGGCATTAAGCTATTTTCTGTAAGCTCGACATTGCCTTGTAAATAATGACGTTGTGGGTTTATTTTCATCTAATAATGAATTAAACAGTAGCCAAAGTTTAAGATGTCAGCTATACAGTCGTGGCCAAAAGTTTTGAGAATGACACAAATATTAGTTTCCTGCTTCAGTGTCTTTAGATATTTTTGTCAGATGTTACTATGGAATAATGAAGTATAATTACAAGCATTTCACAAGTGTCAATGGCTTTTATTGACAATTACATGAAGTTGATGCAAAGAGTCAATATTTGCAGTGTTGACCCTTCTTTTTCAAGACCTCTGCAATCCGCCCTGGCATGCTGTCAATTAACTTCTGGGCCACATCCTGACTGATGGCAGCCCATTCTTGCATAATCAATGCTTGGAGTTTGTTAGAATTTGTGGGTTTTTGTTTGTCCACCCGCCTCTTGAGGATTGACCACAAGTTCTCAATGGGATTAAGGTCTGGGGAGTTTCCTGGCCATGGACCCAAAATATCGATGTTTTGTTCCACGAGCCACTTAGTTATCACTTTTGCCTTATGGCAAGGTGCTCCATCATGCTGGAAAATGCATTGTTCGTCACCAAACTATTGCTGGATGGTTGGAAGAAGTTGCTCTCGGAGGATGTGTTGGTACCATTCTTTATTCATGGCTGTGTTCTTAGGCAAAATTGTGAGTGAGCACATTCCCTTGGCTGAGAAGCAACCCCACACATGAATGGTCTCAGGATGCTTTACTGTTGGCACGACACAGGACTGATGGTAGAGCTCACCTTGTCTTCTCCGGACAAGCTTTTTCCGGATGCCCCAAACAATCGGAAAGGGGATTCAGAGACAATGACTTTACCCCAGTCCTCAGCAGTCCAATCCCTGTACCTTTTGCAGAATCAGTCTGTCCCTGATGTTTTTCCTGGAGAGAAGGGGCTTCTTTCCTGCCCTTCTTGACACCAGGCCATCCTCCAAAAGTCTTCGCCTCACTGTGCGTGCAGATGCACTCACACCTGCCTGCTGCCATTCCTGAGCAAGCTCTGTACTGGTGGTGCCCCGATCCCGCAGCTGAATCAACTTCAGGAGACGGTCCTGGCGCTTGCTGGACTTTCTTGGGCGCCCTGAAGCCTTCTTCACAACAATTGAACCGCTCTCCTTGAAGTTGTTGATGATCCAATAAATGGTTAATTTAGGTGCAATCTTACTGGCAGCAATATCCTTGCCCGTGAAGCCCTTTTTGTGCAAAGCAATGACGGCACATGTTTCCTTGCAGTTAACCATGATTGACAAAGGAAGAGTAATGATTCCAAGCACCACCCTCCTTTTGAAGCTTCCAGTCTGTTATTCGAACTCAATCAGCATGACGGAGTGATCTCCAGCCTTGTCCTCGTCAACACTCACACCTCTGTTAACGAGAGAATCACTGACATGTCAGCTGGTCCTTTTGTGGCAGGGCTGAAATGCAGTGGAAATGTTTTGGGGGGGATTCAGTTCATTTGCATGGCAAAGAGGAACTTTGCAATTCATCTGATCACTCTTCATAACATTCTGGACTATATGCAAATTGCCATCATACAAACTGAGGCAGCAGACTTTGAAAATTAATATTTGTGTCATTCTCAACTTTTGGCCACGACTGTACTCTGGTCATTACTTGAACTGGCTAGCTAACTAGCTAGCAACAAACCAAAATATTGTTTAGAAAATTGCTTTTATTTGCCTGGCTCTCTACGTTGACATTTACTGAATTCATTTTTAAACTGATGTGTTTATATGCCTTGTCATTGTGATATATATATAGGCCTAAGGCTGAGACAATAAGAAGTGGCAGAATAAATTCAACTACACCTTTTGTTTATCACAAAACCGGGGTGCTGTTTTGCTTGCTCGGATGCTTTCTCTGGTGAGATACATTCAGCCTCGTGACATGAAGGAACACTAAACTCGGAGACAAAATAATGTAATTTATTGGTACATTTTTGGGGCGACGCCTGGCTTCCCCCATGAATACACGCCACTGCTTCTAGGGTGTAAATTAGGCTCAAAATGTAACTCCTCATGTATGCATTGAGCTTTGATCTAAATACCCAGAGCTTCTTTTGAGCTTCTCACCCATAACATAACTTTAAAACAAAGAAACCCACTAAAGTCGTTTACTAGTTATTGCTGCTCTCGTTGCTCCCCCACCCTGGCATTTTTTTAAATGAATTCTAGAGCAGAGTGATGTCAAGTGATCGTGTCACAGCTCTTTGATCAAATTTTATTTGTCACATGCATTGTGTGTAACGGGTGTAGACTAACATGGAAAGGGACCTGCAAGAAAGAATTTCAATCTATGTAGAGCAAAAGATATAGTGACACAAGGAATAAATTAAATGACTGTATATAGGGAGTACCGTCCTGAGTCGATGTGCAGGGGTATGAGGTAGTTATGTGCTGTACATATAGGTAGGGATAAAGCGACTAGGAAACAGGATGGATAATAGACGGTAGCAGCAGTGTGTGTGTTTGTGGTGTGTGCAAGAGTTGGTCCATAAAAGGGTCAATGCAGGTAGTCCGGGTAGCCATTTGATTAGCTATTTAGCCGTCCTTGTTTAGAAGTCATATGGTTTGGGGGTAGAAGCTGATCAGAGTCCTGTTTGTTCCAGACTTGGTGCATTGGTACCGCTTGCCATGCGGTAGCTGATTTGAGGGCCTTCCTCTGACACCGCCTGGTGTCGGCGTCTTGAAGGGCAAGGAGCTCGGCCCCATTGATGTACTGTGCCGTACGCGCTACCTTCTGTAGCGGGGAGGTCATGCCTTCTTCACGACTGTGTTGGTGTGTTTGGCTTATGATGGGTCCTTAGGGATATGGACACAGAGGGACTTGAAACTATCGTCCCGTTCCACTACAGCCCTGTCAGTGTGAATTGGGGCGTGCTCTGCCCTCTGTTTTCTGTAGTCCACGATCAGCTCCTTTGTCTTACTGATGTTGAGGGAGAGGTTGTTGTTTTCCTGGCACCACACTGCCAGGCCACTGACGACCTCACTATAGGATGTCTCGTCATCTGTGGTCAGGTATACCACCGTCACATCGTTGGCAAACTTAATGATGGTGTTGGAGTCGTGCAGGGCCACGCAGTCGTGGGTGAACAGCGAGTGCAGGAGGGGACTAAACACGCACACCTGAGGAGTCCCTGTGTTGAGGGATGTGTTGTTGCCTACCTTCACCACCTGTCCAGGATCCAGTTGCAGAGGGAGGCGATTAGTACCAGGGTCCTTAGCTTAGTGATGAGCTTTGAGGGCACTATGGTGTTGAACGCTGAACTGTAGTCAATGAACAGCATTCTCACATAGTTTTATTTTGTCCAAGTGGGAAAGGGTAGTGTGGAGTGCAATAGAGATTGTCATCTGTTGGGGCGATATGCAATTTGGAGTTGGTCTGGGATGATGGTGTTGATGTGAGCCATGACCGGCCTTTAAAAGTATTTCATGGCTACAGATGTGAGTGTTACGGGCGGTCGTCTTTTGAAAGGCATTCTTGGGCACAGGGACTATGGTGGTCTGCTTGAAACAACATGTAGGTATTACAGAATGGGTCAGGGAGAGTTTGAAAATGTCAGTGAAGACACTTGCCAGTTGGTCAGCACATGCTCGCAGTACACGTCCTGGTAATCCTTCTGGCCCGTGACCTTGAGAATGTTGACTTGTTTTAACCTGTTGGGGCTAGGGGGCAGTATTTTCACGGCTGGATAAAAAACGTACCCGATTTAATCTGGTTACTAATCCTACCCAGTAACTAGAATATGCATATACTTATTATATATGGATAGAAAACACCCTAAAGTTTCTAAAACTGTTTGAATGGTGTCTGTGAGTATAACAGAACTCATTTGGCAGGCAAAACCCTGAGACATTTTCTGACAGGAAGTGGATACCTGATGTGTTGAATTACCTTTAAGCCTATGCCATTGAAACACACAGGGGTTGATTAATGTTTTGGCACTTCCTATTGCTTCCACTAGATGTCACCAGCCTTTACAAAGTGTTTTGAGTCTTTTACTGTGAGATCTGACCGAACAAGAGCCATGGAACGGTGATGGCCGATTAGACTCTGGCGCGCGAGTTCATGTTGGGTACCCTCGTTCCAATACGTTATAAAAGAGAATGCATTCGTCCACCTTGAATATTATTCATGTTCTGGTTAAAAAAGGCCCTAATGATTTATGCTATACAACGTTTGACATGTTTGAACGAACGTAAATATATTTTTCCCCCTCGTTCATGAAGTGAAGTCCGGCGGGCTTAGATCATGTGCTAACAAGACGGAGATTTTTGGACATAAATGATGAGCTTTTTTGAACAAAACTACATTCGTTATGGACCTGTGATACCTGGAACTGACATCTGATGAAGAGAATCAAAGGTAATGGATTATTTACATAGTATTTTCGATTTTAGATCTCTCCAACATGGCCGTTTGCTATACAGACAAAGCATATTTTTCTGGGCGCAGTGCTCAGATTATTGCAAAGTGTGATTTCCCAGTAAGGTTATTTTTAAATCTGGCAAGTTGATTGCGTTCAAGAGATGTAAATCTATAATTCTTTAAATGACAATATAATATTTTACCAATGTTTTCTAATTTTAATTATTTAATTTGTGGTGCTGACTTGACTGCCGGTTATTGGAGGGAAACGATTTCCTCAACATCAATGCCATAGTAAAACGCAGTTTTTGGATATAAATATGAACTTGATAGAACTAAAAATGCATGCATTGTCTAACATAATGTCCTAGGAGTGTCATCTGATGGAGATTGTAAAAGGTTAGTGCATCATTTTAGCTGGTTTTATGGTTTTGGTGACCCTGTCTTTGAATTGACAAAACATTACACACAGCTATTGTCAATGTACTCTCCTAACATAATCTAACTTTATGCTTTCGCCGTAAAACCTTTTTGAAATCGGACAACGTGGTTAGATTAAGGAGATGTTTATCTTTCAAAGGGTGTAAGATAGTTGTATGTTTGAAAAATTTGAATTTTGACATTTATTTGGTTTCAAATTTGCCGCTCTTGAAATGCACCTGCTGTTGATGGAGTGCACCACGGGGGGGACGCTAGCGTCCCACCTAGCCCATAGAGGTTAAAGGTCTTGCTCACATTGGCTACGGAGAGTGTCATCACACAGTCGTCCGAAACAGGTGGTGCTCTCATGCATAGTTCAGTGTTGCTTGCCTCAGTGAGCATAGAAGGCATTTAGTTTGTCTGGTGGGCTTGTGTTGCTGGGTTTCCCTTTGTAATCCGTGATAGTTTGCAAGCCCTGCCACATCTGACGAGCGTCCAAGCCGGTGTAGTGGGATTTGAACTTAGTCCTGTATTGAAGCTTTGCCTGTTTGATGGTTCATTGGCGGGAGTAGCGGGATTTATTATAAGCATTCAGGTTAGTGTTCCGCTCCTTGAAAGCAGCAGCTCTAGCCTTTAGTTCAGTGCGGATGGCTTCTGCTTGGGATATGTATGTACGGTCACTGTGGGGACGACGTCGTCAATGCACTTATTGATGAAGCCGGTGACTGATGTGGTAAACTGGTCAATGCCTTAGGCTGAATCCCGGAACATATTCCAGTCTGTGCTAGCAAAACAGTCCTGTAGCTTAGCATCCGCTTCATCGGACCACTTTCAAATTAAGTATGTCACTGGTACTTCCTGTTTGACTTTTTGCTTGTAAAGCAGGAATCACGAGGATGGAATTATGATCAGATTTGCCACATGGAGGGTGAGGGAGAGCTTTGTATGCATCTCTGCGTGTGGAGTAAAGGTGGTCGTTTTTCCCCCCCTCTAGTTGCTCAGGTGACATGCTAATAGAAATGAATTTAAACATATTTTTAAGTTTACCTGCATTTAAAATCACTGCCCAATAAGAGCTCTGCCTTTTTGGATGAGCATTTTCTTTTTTATAACCCCTTTTTCTCCCCAACTTCGTGGTATCCAATTGGTAGTTACTGTCTTGTCTCATCGCTGCAACTCTTGTACGGACTCGGGAGAGGCGAAGGTCGAGAGCCGTGCGTCCTCCGAAACACCACCCAACCAAGCCGTACTGCTTCTTGACACAATGCCCACTTAACCCGCACCAATGGGTCGGAGGAAACACCGTACACCTTGCGACCGTGTCAGCGTGCCCTGCACCCGGCCTGCCACAGGAGTCGCTAGTGCGCCATCGGACAAGGCCATCCCTGCCGGTGGTGACCACAGACCACTTCTCAGTTCCTATGCTTCCTGGCTGATGGTTTGGTCACTTTTGAATGCTGGCGGTGCTTTTACTCTAGTGGTAGCATGAGACGGAGTCTACAACCCACACAAGTGGCTCAGGTAGTGCAGCTCATCCAGGATGGCACATCAATGCGAGCTGTGGCAAGAAGGTTTGCTGTGTCTGTCAGCGTAGTGTCCAGAGCATGGAGGCGCTACCAGGAGACAGGCCAGTACATCAGGAGACGTGGAGGAGTCCGTAGGAGGGCAACAACCCAGCAGCAGGACCGCTACCTCCGCCTTTGTGCAAGGAGGAGCAGGAGGAGCACTGCCAGAGCCCTGCAAAATGACCTCCAGCAGGCCACAAATGTGCATGTGTCTGCTCAAACGGTCAAAAACAGACTCCATGAGGGTGGTATGAGGGCCCGACGTCCACAGGTGGGGGTTGTGCTTACAGCCCAACGCCGTGCAGGACGTTTGGCATTTGCCAGAGAACACCAAGATTGGCAAATTCGCCACTGGCGGACTGTGCTCTTCACAGATGAAAGCAGGTTCACACCTAGCACATGTGACAGACGTGACAGAGTCTGGAGACGCCGTGGAGAACGTTCTGCTGCCTGCAAAATCCTCCAGCATGACCGGTGGGTCAGTCATGGTGTGGGGTGGCATTTCTTTGGAGGGCCGCACAGCCCTCCATGTGCTCGCCAGAGGTAGCCTGACTGCCATTAGGTACCGAGATGAGATCCTCAGACCCCTTGTGAGACCATATGCTGGTGCGGTTGGCCCTGGGTTCCTCCTAATGCAAGACAATGCTAGACCTCATGTGGCCGGAGTGTGTCAGCAGTCCCGGCAAGAGGAAGGGATTGATGCTATGGACTGGCCCGCCCGTTCCCCAGACCTGAATCCAATTGAGCACATCTGGGACATCATGTCTCGCTCCATCCACCAACGCCACGTTGCACCACAGACTGTCCAGGAGTTGGCGGATGCTTTAGTCCAGGTCTGGGAGGAGATCCCTCAGGAGACCATCCGCCACCTCATCAGGAGCATGCCCAGGCGTTGTAGGGAGGTCATACAGGCACGTGGAGGCCACACACACTACTGAGCCTCATTTTGACTTGTTTTAAGGACATTACATCAAAGTTGGATCAGCCTGTAGTGTGGTTTTCCACTTTAATTTTGAGTGTGACTCCAAATCCAGACCTCCATGGGTTGATAAATTCTTTTTGTGTGATTTTTGTTGTCAGCACATTCAACTATGTAAACAAAGTATTTAATAAGATTATTTCATTCATTCAGATCTAGGATGTGTTATTTTAGTGTTCCATTAATTTTTTTGAGCAGTATGTATGTATGTATGTATGGATTAGTTCACTGAGATGGGTGCGAAAAAGGCAGGTAGGTGTCTTGTGTATGTATGTATGTATGTATGTATGTATGTATGTATATAAAATAACACAAGACACCTGCCTTTTTCGCGCCCATCTCAGTGAACTAATCCATTGCGGCGGCTGTGGGCATGGCACACCAAGGAAAAAGTGGAGTGTGGCTAAGATGCACAATGCACATCTCTCTCCAGAATGCTTTTTCTCCCTCCAATTTGGGCACACTCTTTGTTCATAACTGAATTGTGAATTGTTTGTTTGCTTGTTAGTATATCAACTCCCCATTACATATATAACCAGTAGTACATTTACCGTTAATTCCAATTATTTCAAATCTACAATGTTTGTTTGGTTACTGTAATTTCCGTTAATGCAGTCTATTATTCTAGTCTTTACTGTTCTCATTGTCGGAGTGGACACATTGTTTGCAGAGCGCACAACCTATGCTACACTTGTGAGAAACAAGTTTATTTATAATTTTTTTTAAATTCCATTTATGAGTTTTGTTAATTTAGTAATTGACTTTTGTTTGGATGCTCCTGTCAATTTTGAGTAAGGACACCTGATTACGCCTAGCAGTAGGCCTATAAGCTTCGGCTACCGGCCTGTGCGCAAGTGTAGGTATATAAATGTGCCCATTTGGGGATCTGATAGTGTTTCTGATAGTCTTAACGCATCACCACTAAAGAGCTGTGGAGCTTCTCAAAGTAAAGTTTTCTTCACCTCAAACAGCAAGCAAAGTATTTTTTCATCCATTTGAGAATGATAATAGTTACTCGATGTATTTGAAAAACATTTCTGTCTCTCTCCCTTTCGATAACCACTCAGCGTGAAATTGAAAAATGTAATGCTCCTGAAATTGAAAAATGTAATCCTCTGGTCCAGTGGAAACTCATAAAATAGGCCTACCTGATTACTTCTTATCCCTTGCGCAAATAGCCAGCCTACAGCTGTCTGTCCTGAGCTCACTGGCACAGGGAATCTCTGAGGGCCCAGAATATCTTATACAATGTGATTTATAGGATATATTTATTTTTTTATCAGGATATTTTCTACCTGCAGGCTGCAATGTTTTTATTTGTTGGCAATATGTAGGCTATTTTTACAGTTGACATGGCAATAGAAGTTACTTTTTACTTTGATAATTTTCATTTGGATAGAATTTTGATTAAGTACATGACAACGATTTGGCGATATGAAGACTTTACATATGAAATAAATTAAACTGTTCTACGAAAATATGCATATGAAAACCATAACTGGCACGCAGATCGGTAGAAATAGTAGGATAAGTTGACATTCCACATGAAAGGTTGCTGACTCCTCTGTAGCCTATACCAGCAACTTCAGGAGAGTAATAGCAGAATCTGCGAAAGACGGCAAGAGCGGGAGAAGGATGGTCTGGTAAGGATAGTCTGAAAAACAATCTTGCTTTCTGGTGTCATTTAGTCATTTTATCTTAATTCAACAAACGGTGTGCTTAAAGCATCAGACAAGCTCAATGCATATATTTTATTAAAAGGGTGTCTATATATGGAAAAATACACGTTTAAAAATAGAACTTTCAGTCAACCAATTTTATAATTTTTCTCTTTTTTTTCTTCAGACAGTCCTATTTCCTATATAGGGTCCAAGTGTAGCAAGTGAAGTGGGAGATTTCTAATGAATGCAAAATTGAATTAAAATTACAGAATGAAGTTGTCTAAATGAGAAGGGGTAGGCTACGATGATCAACCAACTAGTGTTGACTGGTGTTCTGTCAACACCATTTTTTTTCTCTCTCTTTTAGGGATGGTCATTTTAAATATTTCAGTATTTGACTAAAAACATACATAGGCTACTTGGTATTTACAATGGTGATCTCAATTCTGATTTGTTTTGAGTTAAACTGATGACAGCGTAATTATTTCACCCACCAAAAGTGATGGTCTTGCCCAGGTATATATAATTTCATTACACAAATTACTATTTTGATTAATGTGAAACTGAAGGAAAAAAATGGGGGAGAAAAAAATCATATTTATTTTGTTCAATATTATTTTTATTTTTTTTAAACATTTTTCTTCACAATATCCGGATAGTGGAGATGTTTTAAAGATGTCTTGTTTGAGTGGTGATTTGAATGACCGCATAGACTCTGCTAACAAGAAGTTAAGTAAGTGGTGCTGAGCAGTAGCCCGCACGTGTGATGCACTGCACCATACTAATGACCATAGCATCAACACTTTCTTCTCACATGCCCATCCTGAGGCATTGCAGATCAGATCAAAGGCAGTTTCACATTAATTAAAATAGTAATTTGTGTAATGAAATAGAAGTGTGTGTATATATAGATATATATATATATCTATCTATCTATCTATCTGGACAAAACCATCACTTTTGGTGGGTGAAATAATTACGCTGCCATCAGTTTAACCCAAAATAAATCAGAATTGAATTCACCATTGTAAATACCAAGTAGCCCATGTATGTTTTATTAATCACAAAACATTCCAAGTTGTTTTCCTCAGTGTCCTTAATCCATCCTTTTCTATCTGAACTTAAGTAACCAGAATTGTCAGTAACTAACACCAACAATCACTCAGATGAATATGGTCAGAGCACTTTTCCTGTACCTTTCTGGATATTGGGAACAAGTATCATATTATTCGAATACTGAAATGCTTTCCCTAAAAGAGAATGGTGTTGACAGAATGCCATTGAGAATACCACTTAGGCCTACATGCTTTTCTTGGCAGCTTTTTCTTTTCATTTTGTTGATCTTGAACAAGATCCTCAAACGTGGTGTTCAGATGGAATAGTCATTTAGCAGATGCTCTTATCAAGAGCAATTATTATTAAGTGCCTTGCTCAAGGGCACATTGACATTTCTTTTTTTTAATTTAGTCTGCTCAGGGATTTAAACCAGCAACCTTTTGGTTACTGGCCCAAAGCTCTTCACCGCTTGGCTACCTGACCTCCTATACCTGCCGAATATGATTATGACAAGACTAATGATTTAGTAGCCTATGACATCCATGGATTGGAACTTTTGATTAAATTGTTTCAGCGAGAGGTGTCGAAGCCTTTGACCTCAACAAATGGCAGGCTACCCCACCCAAATCCAGAGGCCTTGAAGCCCCCTCCTGCTGTTCAGAGCTTTTCTACAAGAAATCTGCCTCCAGAAATTAAAGCTTCTCCCAAGTGGGTGTGACACCTAGTCCTGTTGCCTGCTGCTTGGATTCCACCTGGCGATCTGTTCACAGTTTGCCCTGGTTGCCCCCCCCCCCCCCCCCCCCGAGCTTTCGCTCACGTCCAGCACTGGTGGGGTGAGTGACTCTGAACTTACAATGGCTAGCCCCAAGTCGTTATATTCTTTTTTTTCTTGTGCAGTTTGCTATTTCGCTATTTGCCTCATGACTCCTGCATCATGCTTTTTTGACTACAAACGTTCTTTACCCAACCGTGGGACAGACTGTTTGTTCCCACACTCGGGCTTCTGACTCTATTGGTTACACAGATTTTTGGCCTCCAATCCCATTCTAACCACCTCTCGCCTGGCTTTGTATTCATGTTAACTGATGAAATTGCTGAAATATATGATCTTGCTGGTATCTAATGCACATTCAGATGTTATAAATCAGCACTGCAGAGCTCTCCCTGTCCTATGCCATGCCTTGATTGTATTACTGTTGATGATATCTGGAAATGTCCATGTACACCCTGGCCCATATACTGTTGCTAGCCACAATTCTGACTTGTGCTCTGAAATCTGCTTCACTGATTTTTGCTCTCGTAAAAGCCTGGGTTTTCTGCACGTTAACACTAGAAGCTTATTACCTACAATGGATCAGTTGAAAGTGTGGGTTCAGAGCTCCAATCCAGATGTGTTGGTCATTACTGAGACGTGGTTAAGGAAGCGTGTTTTGAATACTGATGTTAACCTTTTTCAGCAAGACAGATCTTCCAAAGGTGGGGGAGTGGCAATCTTTACCAATAATAACCTTCAGTGCTCAGTTGTCTCCAACAAGTCTCTCCCCAAACAATTTGACTTGTTGGTTTTAAGTATTAAACTTTCAAATAGCACCCAGCAATTGTCAACAAACAGCTATCGTCCTCCATCAGCACCGGCCTGTACCCTACCTGCCCTAAGCTCTCTCCTGGCCCCTTACTCCAAGTCTGAATTTGTCCTGCTAGTTGACCTAAACTGGGACATGCTTAAACCACCTGACCAAGTCCTGAAGCAATAGGACTCCCTAAATATTTCTCAGATTATTACCAATCCTACAAGGTATGACTCCAAACACCCAGAATAGGCTACTCTTCTTGATGTTATCCTCACAAATAATCCTGATGGGTATCAGTCTGGTGTTTTCTGTAATGACCTTAGTCATTACAGCCTGTGTTCGTAATGGCTGCTCAGTGAAACAACCTGTCCTGATTTGTTATAGACGATTGCTAAAAACTAAAAAAATAGCAAGCCTTCCTTCATGAACTGGCCTCTATAAAATGGTATAGAATCAGCTTGATCCTCTCTAAGGGGATTGCACCTTATTTTTTATATTTTCAATGGTATTGTTAACAAACACACCCCCATAAAGAAAATGAGAATTAAAAGCAGGTTCAGCCCCTGGTTCGACCGTGATCTTGCAGAGTTGCTCCACCTCAATAATTGCATTTGGCGAAAGGCTCGGCACACGCATACTCAGGCTGACTGGCTCTCGTTCAGGCAAATGAGAAATAAGTGCACTCAGGCTATCCGGAAGGCCAAAGTTAGTTACTTTAAGGAGCAGTTCTCTCTCTGTGGGTCTAACCCCAAGAAGTTCTGGAAAACGCTTAAAGACCTGAAGAATAAACTCCTCACAGCTGCCCATGTCCCTTAAAGTTGATGTGGTTGTTACTGACAAGAAGCACATGGCTGAGCTCTAATCACCACTTAAGTCAGGTTTCCTATTTGACTCAGCCATGCCTCCTTGCCCTTCCAACATTTCCTCATCTTCCAACCTTTCTAATGCGACTATCCCCAATGGTTCTCCATCTTTTTTCCCCCTGCCACACTACAAAGTTTCTCCCTGCAGGCAGTCACTGAGTCCGAGGTGCTAGAGGAGCTCCTGAAACAACCCAATCTGGGTCAGATGGTTTAGACCCTTTCTTCTTTAAGGTTGCTGCCCCTATCATCGCCAAGCCTATCTCCAACCCTTTTAACCTGTCTCTCCCATTGCTTGGAAGGCAGCCACAGTTCCTCCTTTATTTAAAGGGGTAGATCAAGCTGGTCCTAACTGTTATAGGCCTATTTCTATTTTGCCCTGTTTATCAAAAGTGTTGGAAAATCTTGTCAATAATCAACTGACTGGCTTTCTTGATGTCTATAGTATTCTCTCTGGTATGCCATCTGGTTTCCGCTCAGGTTATGGATGTCACTGCAACCTTAAAGGTCAATGATGTCACCATTGCCCTTGATTCTAAGCAATGTTGTGCTGCTACTTTTTATTGACTTGGCCAAAGCTTGTGATACGGTAGACCATTCCATTCTTGTGGGTCGGCTAAGGAGTATTGTTGTCTTTGGCCTGGTTTGCTAACTACCTCAGAGTGCAGTGTATTAAGTCCGAAAATCTGCTGTCTCAGCCACTGCCTGTCGCCAAGGGAGTACCCCAAGGCTCAATTCTAGGCCCCACGCTCTTCTCAATTTACATCAACAACATGGATCAGGCAGTAAAGAAGCTCTCTCATCCATTTGTATGCAAATGATAGTCTCATACTCAGCTGGCCCCTCCCCGGATTTTGTGTTAAATGCTCTACAACAAAACTTTCTTGGTGTCCAACAAGCTTTCTCTACCCTTGTTCTGAACACCTTACAAAACCACATTACCTTTGTTTTGGAGAAGAATGCCCCTCTCCCCACAGGTGTGACTACTACCTCTGAGGGTTTAGAGCTTGAGGTAGTCACCTCATACAAGTACTTGGGAGTATGGCTAGACGGTACACTGTCCTTCTCTCAGCACATATCAAAGCTGCAGGCTAAAGTTAAATCTAGACTTGGTTTCCTCTATCGTAATCGCTACTCTTTCACCCCAGCTGCCAAAACTTACCCTGATTCAGATGACCATCCTACCCATTCCAGACCCACTGGTTGATGCTTATTTATAAAACCCTTTTAGGCCCCCCCCCCCCCCCCCATCTGAGATATCTACTGCAGCCCTCATCCTCCACATACAACACATGTTCTGCCAGTCACATTCTGTTAAAGGTCCCCAAAGCACACACATCCCTAGGTCGCTCGTCTTTTCAGTTCGCTGCAGCTAGCATCTGGAACGAGCTGCAACAAACACTCAAACTGGACAGTTTCATCTCAAAGACTCAATCATGGACACTCTTACTGACAGTTGTGGCTGCTTTGCGTGATGTATTGTTGTCTCTACCTTCTTGCCCTTTGTGCTCTTGTCTGTGCCCAATAATGTTTTTACCACGTTTTGTGCTGCTGCCATGCTGTGTTGTCATGTGTTGCTGCCTTGCTATGTTGTTGTTGTTGTCTTAGGTCTGTCTTTATGTAGTGTTGTGTCTCTTGTCGTGTGTGTGTGTTCAATATTTTAAGTCCTCGCAGGAGGCCTTCTGCCTTTTGGTAGGCCGGCATTGTAAATAAGAATTTGTTCTTAACCTCTCTAGGGTCGGCGGGACGAAATCGTCCCACCTACGTAACAGCCAGTGGAATCCTGTGGCACGTTATTCAAATACCTTAGAAATGCTATTACTTCAATTTCTCAAACATATTACTATTTTACACCATTTTAAAGACAAGACTCTCGTTAATCTAACCACACTGTCCGATTTCAAAAAGGCTTTACAACGAAAGCAAAACATTAGATTATGTCAGCAGAGTACCAAGCCAGAAATAATCAGACACCCATTTTTCAAGCTAGCATATAATGTCACATAAACCCAAACCACAGCTAAATGCAGCACTAACCTTTGATCTTCATCAGATGACACACCTAGGACATTATGTTATACAATGCATGCATGTTTTGTTCAATCAAGTTCATATTTATATCAAAAACCAGCTTTTTACATTAGCATGTAACGTTCAGAACTAGCATACCCCCCGCAAACGTCCGGTGAATTTACTAAATTACTCACGATAAACGTTCACAAAAAGCATAACAATTATTTTAAGAATTATAGATACAGAACTCCTCTATGCACTCGATATGTCCGATTTTAAAATAGCTTTTCGGTGAAAGCACATTTTGCAATATTCTCAGTAGATTGCCCAGCCATCACGGGCTAGCTATTTAGACACCCAGCAAGTTTAGCACTCACCAAAGTCAGATTTACTATAAGAAAAATGTTGTTACCTTTGCTGTTCTTCATCAGAATGCACTCCCAGGACTTCTACTTCAATAACAAATGTTGGTTTGGTTCAAAATAATCCATAGTTATATCCAAATAGCGGCGTTTTGTTCGTGCGTTCAAGACACAATCCGAAAGGGTAAATAAGGGTTACGAGCACGACACGTTTCGTGACAAAAAAATTCTAAATATTCCATTACCGTACTTCGAAGCATGTCAACCGCTGTTTAAAATCAATTTTAATGCAATTTTTCTCGTAAAAAAGCGATAATATTCCGACCGGGAATCTCTGTTTAGGTTCAGAGGCGAACGAAAATAAAAACATGGAGTCGACTCGTGCACGCGCCTAAGCCCATTGTCCTCTGATAGAGCACTTGCCAAAAGCGCTAATGTGTTTCAGCCTGGGGCTGGAATTACATCATTCAGCTTTTTCCCGCATTCTGAGAGCCTATGGGAGCCGTAGGAAGTGTGACGTTACAGCAAAGATCCTCAGTCTTCAATAAACAGAGTCAAGAAGCTCAAGGAATGGTCAGACAGGCCACTTCCTGTAAGGAATCTTCTCAGGTTTTTGCCTGCGATATGAGTTCTGTTATACTCAGACACCATTCAAACAGTTTTAGAAACTTTAGGGTGTTTTCTATCCAAAGCCAATAATTATATGCATATTCTAGTTACTGGGCAGAAGTAGTAACCAGATTAAATCGGGTACGTTTTTTATCCGGCCGTGCAAATACTGCCCCCTATCCCCAACAGGTTAACTGACTTGCCTAGTTAAATACATTTAAAAAATCCTGATGTGACATGTAGGCTTAGTATTAAAGTACAGGAAAAGCGCTCCAACCACTCGTTGACCGCGTTTCTTTTTCATTGTCTGTAACGGATGTTAAAGGCTGAATCCCGGCCTCCCCTGGGACTTCAGGTGGCCAAGCTCCAGAGCTCACACCAGACGGCAGCTAGCGGCACGCCACTTTGTTGCATATTCATCTGAGTGATTGTTGGTGTTAGTTACTGACAATTCTGGTTACTTAAGTTCAGATAGAAAAGGATGGATTAAGGACCCTGAGGAAAACAACTTGGAATGTTTTGTGATTAATAAAACATACATGGGCTACTTGGTATTTACAATGGTGAATTTAATTCTAATTTATTTTGGGTTAAACTGATAACAGCGTAATTATTTCACCCACCAAAAGTGATGGTATTGCCCAGGTATATATAATTTCATTACACAAATTACTATTTTAATTAATGTGAAACTGCCTTTGCTCTGATCTGCAATGCCTCAGGATGGGCATGTGAGAAGAAAGTGTTGATGCTATGGTTGTTAGTATGGCGCAGTGCATCACACGTGCGGGCTACTGCTCAGCACCACTTTTTTTAAAATTTATGATCAGAGTCTGTGGTCATTCCAATTACCACTCAAACAAGACTTTCCAAGGCAATGGCTCAGTTATGGACTTGTCCAATTTCTTGTTATGTTCAAAAGGACTATGGTCTTCACTTCCTACAGTACATGCAGAATGTAATCATAGAATGAGTCTATAGAATGTCACTAGCCTTGGTACCAGTCTGTTTATCATGCCACTATTTGCCATGCCAAACAAACATGCAAGGATGTGGCATGATAGCACTAACACTGGTAACCAGGCTATAATATTGCACCTTTTGCTGCTGAACAGTGTTTGATCCTGTCACAGGGCTGTGTGAGACAGTGGCTTGGCTTCGTGCTCCAATGCTGGATTAAGAGCTAATTTGATCATGTGTGATGATCCCTCTGGCAATGACTGGGACCTTGGCTGAGTCCCAAATGGCACCATATACACTATTTAGTGGACTGCTTTTGACCAGAGCCCTTTTGGGTTTTGCATCCATACTGATTTACACCGTTTCCCAGCTGCATGCAACGTCCTTGCATAAGCCGTCAGATTTGAGTTTCCAGTGTTGACATTATAATGAAGGGGATACCTGGTCAGTTTCACAACTGAATGCATTCAATCGAAATGTGTCTTGCAGCTTTAAAACCTGTCTGGGATATGTGGGACGCTAGCATCCCACCGGCGGGACACACTGCCAACAGCCAGTGAAATAGCAGGGCGCCAAATTCAAAACAACAATCTCATAATTCAAATTTCTCAAACATACAACTATTTTACACCATTTTAAAGATGAACGTCTCGTTAATCCAACCACATTGTCCGATTTCAAAAAGGCTTTACGGCGAAAGCATAGCATTAGATTATGTTAGGACAGCACCTAGACAAGAAAAACCACACAGCCATTTTCCAAGCAAGGAGAGGCGTCACAAAAACCAGAAATACAGCTAAAATGAATCACTAACCTTTGATCTTCATCAGATGACACTCATAGGACTTCATGTTACACAATACATGTATGTTTTGCTCGATAAAGTTCATATTTATATTCAAAAACCCCATTTTACATTGACGTGAAATGTTTTGCCTCCCAAAACTTCCGGTGAATGAGCACATCAATTTACAGAAATACTCATCATAAACGTTGATAAAATATTAAACGGTTATTCAAAGAATTATAGATACACTTCTCCTTAATGCAACCGCTGTGTCAGATTTCAAAAAAGCTTTACGGCGAAAGCACACTTTGCAATAATCTGAATACAGCGTTCAGACACGAAACCAAACCAGCCATTTTGTGGAGTCAACAAAACTCAGAAATAATATTATAAATATTCACTTACCTTTGATCTTCATCGCGTTCGGTCGAGCACTCCAAATGCGCTGTGCTCGCGAATTAATTTCAGACGAAAGTCAAAGTTATATTACAGTTCGTAAAAACATGTCAAACGATGTATAAAATCAATTGTTAGGATGTTTTTATCATAAATTTTCCATAATATTCCAACTGGACAAGACCTTTCTCTTCAAAAAAGAAAAGGAACACAGTTAACTCTCACGTGAGGAGCTCTTATTCTCCCCCTATTCACAGTAGAAGCATGAAACAACGTTCTAAAGACTGACAGCTAGTGGAAGCCGTAGGAAGTGCAAAATTAACCCTAAGTCACTTTATAGGCAATCACTTGAAAAACTTCAAACCTCAGATTTCCACACATCCTGGTTGGATTTTTCTCAGGTTTTTGCCTGCCATATGAGTTCTGTTATACTCACAGACATCATTCAAACAGTTTTAGAAACTTCAGTGTGTTTTCTATCCAAATCTACGAATAATATGCATATCCTACCTTCTGAGCCTGAGTAGCAGGCAGTTTACTACGGGCACACCTTTCATCCGGACGTCAATATACTGCCCCCTACCCTAGGGAAGTTAACCCAACCCCTCATGTCATCAGTGCCCCGGGAGCAGTTGTTGGGAGTTAACTACCTTGCATAAATGTGTTCTTGTGCAGCCATAATCATAAAGCATCTGTTGGAGTGCTGAGCTAGGATCAGGTTTCCGTTCTTATTGATTATGATTTAAAATGCAAAACTCATCCAAGATCCACCACACTGAGACTATTTATGAATACAGGCCCTGATTTTAAACAATTTCTGACTGCCATTTATAGGCATGTTACAGGAAGTGACACAGTAGTAGGGATAAGTAGGTCTACTCCAGGGGATGGCATCTCTAAGGGCAGCACTAGTGGCCTCTTGGAACCGAGTTAACGGGAAGTTAAATCATAACACTTCATGACATGGACTGCTTAAGTGGTTTACAGAGTGCTATGCAAACAGATTACTTGCACCCTGGCAAAGATCCAGTCAGCTGAGTGTTTCCTACATCTACTGTATTTCACTATATATTAATGCATGGACAGGTTTGTGTTTTTACTTTACCTTGTATAACAGTATACCTTGTAATACAGTACCTTGTATAACAGTGTTTGTTAAATGTTATGCCACTCCGCTGCGTGTAATGTCAGTTAAAAAAAATGGTTTACTCCGTTTGCTACTTGTGGTCTCTCTCCTTCCACACAGCCCCGCCCACTGTCACTCAGAGCAGTTTTTGGGCTCTACCATGAGTCACAACCACTTGGAGTCTGCATGGTCAATGCTGCAGATGCAACAAGATGTTGGTGACAACGATGCTGCTTTCCACTTTGCTTCTTTATAGAAATCTTGTGGATTTATATTAATAACACTATCTTACTGTCTGCAAACATTTAGCATGTTGTGGCTAAAATAAATTGTGTTAGACACTAATGCTAATCGTGAGTTAGCTGGCAAGCTAGCTAGCTAAATGTTCTTAGTCAGAGAAAATGTCGCTAGCTAAAACAGCCTGATACCAGTGCTGGTGTAAGCCTAGATCAGAATGTTTTTTTTTTTGTGCAATTGCATATTCTAAATCGTAAAGGGATAGGTTAGGCATGAATATTTTATCTACATCAAGGCTGCGTTTCAAACTCAAAGCAGACAGGCCCCTAAACCCTCAGCCCTTGAATTACATTTTATATCGTCACATCCAGGTGTACTTTAAATGCCGGAGTGGCAATGTCCTTGGTGGAAATCTTGCAGTTGAGCTTAAAAACAGCCAACCTAAAGCTATTAATGTACCTAGTAAGCTAACATATCTAGCTAGCACTCCTGTCAGGTAGCTAGCTACAGTTACGCATAGCTAGCTAGTTTTATAGTTTAGCTGTTTTTTATTCCAATACATTTCTGAATTCCCCAAAATATGTTTATCTAGTTAAGTTTTATTGGCTCCTCACTAAAACATTAAGCCAATTTGCCAATGGTAAAAAAAGTGTTTTTTAGCAAGCTAGCTTCATACTTTTTACTGACATGCTGGAAATGCAGCCTTGTTGATTTAATTTGACACTTCGCGGCCACCAGAGTTTGACATGACTACAGTTTGCATTGAATTGTGGGTCATATCAACCTCGTAAGTGACCAAAGTTGTTCACTCGCTCCCTCACGCCAAATCGAGTGTCGATGGGACAACGTTAGTAAATTTGACCTCCACTTAAGATGGCAATCAAACTGCATCCGGTTTCGACAGGGATTCCCCCGGAGGGAAAGTGGCTAGCTTAAAGGTTGAGGGGGTAAATGTGAGGGGGTAATGTTTCTGGACTGCAGCACAAGTAAGAACATTTAATCTAACATCTAATTAGGGTCCACTGGGAAACACTGACCAACACTTTGGTTCCTGCCCTGTCACAATAACCCCTCCCTGTTTTTTTCCATTCATTGACATGTCAAACAACTCTATTCAAAGTGCCCACTATATTCCAAGTTTGTTTTATACTGTTCAATCATTTAGAATGAAAGCACCCAAAAAACACCTAGGGTAGCAACACATATGTTCTAAGGTCATACACTACTCATAAAACATATTTAGAACTTTTATTAAAAAACCTGAAATCGTCAAATGTGAAAAATATTGTGATATGATATTTAGGCCATATTGCCCAGAACTAGCAACATCCATGGTCGCCATATGTGAATCAAGCCTAGTTGCATAGCTACATATGGTCCATGCTCCCATGAGAAAACAGGTCAATGAGTGACATATCTTTTCATGTGTGCCTATGTCTAGCTGAAGGGACACCAGAGGTGGCTGGTGGCACATTTAAAATTGGATCTTCGGCTCATGGTAATGGCTGGAAGTGTATAAATGGGATACTATTCCCATGTTTCCAAGAGTTCGATACTGTTGCATTCATTACATTCCAGCTATTACTATGAGCCTTCCTCCCCTCACTAGCCACCAGTTTGGGACACTTTACAAGGCTTTGCTGAGGTCTTGGGATGGGATGTAGGCCTAGTTTTTGGTTTGAAGTCTCAGTTTTGCATCTGCTGAGAAGCTCTAGCTTTAGGTCTTCTTCCATAAACTGAGGACGCGCCTGCATATAAACTGGTCATGACCGGGTGAGGCAGCCATTATTATTATTATTATTATTATTATTATTTTTTTTTTTAGCTTTTATGATATCCGCTCCCTGCTTTGCTCTGAGTTTATTGCACGTCTTTGTCCACCTTTGTCAGTCTGCAGAACTTTCTTATACATGGTTGGGTGCTCGGCCTCAGATCCTCTGACCTGAGTTTATTTATAAGGTTCTTCGGTTGCCTCCACAGAATTGTGTTTGTGGTAAGTCATGGGTGTGTTCCTGAAGCTGGTGGTCTGTTTGGCCTAACCCTGGCAAGCAGAATATGACCATTGTAGATGCTGAAGAAACTCCCAAATGTGGCTTCCCTGCAGGGTTATTTGTTCTCCTTGAAGCATTAGCAGTGGTGTTTTTTTTCTAGTGTTCTTATTTCTTTATCAATATCTAGGATTGGCCATTGGTGTTGGAGCCGGTCTCCTTGCTGACAGTCTTCAGAAATGTAGCCTTAGTTTGAGTTTCTTAATAGAGGATCATTGTGGTTTAAGCCTCATGAATATTCAAATTGTTCTGGAACAGTTATTTATTGTGAGGTAGCCAAGTATAACTGGATAGCAGCAGTATCCAGGCTGTGTCCCAAATGGCACCCTATACCCATTAGGCTCTGGTTAAAAGTAGTGCACTATGTAGGGAACAGGGTGCCATTTAGCATGAACAGTTTTTCCAGAATTCACCAGAAACTTGGTTAAATATTGTATCTATGAGGCCATTCTTATGAACAATGCACACGGTTGGACTTTACTTGTATCTGTGGTAACATTAAGCCAGTTTACTCTAATTAAAACAGGTGTCAGTTTGGCTTGTTGCAGCATAGGACCCTCATGAACATGTATATTGAAGACCACATTTGAGATAAGCCATGGGTCTTCGTGTGTAGTCCTCTAATGTTAGAAGGCTGCGCCACACTAACAGTACTATGTAGGCTCATTTTAATCAAATAAATTGAATCAAATTTGATACATGTTTCATTCTCCGTCTCTGGTTTTGTTCCCCAGTTCCATGACTGTGTCCCAATGGCACCCTATTCCCTATATATTGCACTTCTTTTGACTATCATCCTATGGGCCCTGGTCAAAAGTAGTACAATATGTATAGGGAATAGGATGGCATTTGGGATGGAACCCATCTTTTGGTTTTGTTTCCCCAGCTCCGTAAATGTGTTCTTGTCCTCAGAAGCACGTTTCTGTGGGGAGGCTGGCCTGTTCAGAGCTCTCCATAACTGAACACTGAAATGTCAAGGCCTGTGTGTGGAACACTGAGCACAGGGAGAGGATTGTTTCAGAGGAATGTCTGGCCATTAAATAAGCAACTTTCCGTGGCTCAGATGTACTGTACGAACGACTCCACTCCGCAAAAATGCATCGACTCATGATATTTAATTGTTTCATTTCAAGACCCTTTGCACAGACATCAAGTCTTCTTGCATCGTTCAGGCTCGTGCCGATTGTTTGACCAATGCTAGGCTACCATCAACATTCCACAACCAGTTAACCTCTATGGGCTAGGTGGGACGCTTGCTCAACAGCCAGTGGAATCCCGTGGCGCGTTATTCAAATACCTTAGAAATGCTATTACTTCAATTTCTCAAACATATGACTATTTTACACCATTTTAAAGACAAGACTCTCGTTAATCTAACCACACTGTCCGATTTCAAAAAGGCTTTACAACGAAAGCAAAACATTTAGATTATGTCAGCAGAGTACCCAGCCAGAAATATTCAGACACCCATTTTTCAAGCTAGCATATAATGTCACAAAAACCAAAACCACAGCTAAATGCAGCACTAACCTTTGATCTTCATCAGATGACACACCTAGGACATTATGTTATACAATACATGCATGTTTTGTTCAATCAAGTTCATATTTATGTCAAAACCCAGCTTTTTACATTAGCACGTGACTAGCATGTAACTAGCATTCCCACCGAACACTTCCGGTGAATTTACTAAATTACTCACGATAAACGTTCACAAAAAGCATAACAATTATTTTAAGAATTATAGATACAGACCTCCTCTATGCACTCGAAATGTCCGATTTTTTAAAATAGCTTTTTGGTGAAAGCACATTTTGCAATATTCTAAGTACATAGCCCAGGCATCAACGGGCTCGCTATTTAGACATCCGGCAAGTTTAGCACTCACCATAATCATATTTACTATTATAAAAGTTTGATTACCTTTTGTTGTCTTCGTCAGAATGCACACCCAGGACTGCTACTTCAATAACAAATGTTGGTTTGGTTCAAAATAATCCATCGTTATATCCGAATAGCGGCGTTTTGTTCGTGCGTTCCAGACACTATCTGAAATGGTAAAGAAGTGTCGCGCGCATGGCGCAATTCGTGACAATAAAATTCTAAATATTCCATTACCGTACTTCGAAGCATGTCAACCGCTGTTTAAAATAAATTTTTACGCCATTTTTCTCGTAGAAAAGCGATAATATTCCGACAGGGAATCTCCTTTTCGGCAAACAGAGGAAAAAATCACAAAGGCAGGGGCGGTCGGGTCACGCGCATAAGCCCAGAGTCCCTTGATCGGCCACTTGAGAAAGGCGATAATGTGTTTCAGCCTGGGGCTGGAATGACGACATTCTGTTTTTTCCCGGGCTCTGAGCGCCTATGGAAGACGTGGGAAGTGTCACGTTAGAGCAGAGATCCTTAGTAAAAGATAGAGATGGAAAAGAAGTTCAAGAAATGGTCAGACAGGCCACTTCCTGTAAAGGAATCTCTCAGGTTTTGACCTGCCATTTGAGTTCTGTTATACTCACAGACACCATTCAAACAGTTTTAGAAACTTTAGGGTGTTTTCTATCCATATGTAATAAGTATATGCATATTCTAGTTACTGGGTAGGAGTGGTAACCAGATTAAATCGGGTATGTTTTTTATCCAGCCGTGTCAATACTGCCCCCTAGCCCTAACAGGTTAATGATCTTCATCAGATGACACCCCTAGGACATTATGTTATACAATACATGCATGTTCTGTTCAATCAAGTTAATATTTATATCAAAAAACTGCTTTTTACATTGGCGTGTGATGTTCAGAAATTGTATTCCCACCGAAAACTTCCGGTGAATTTACTAAATTACTCATGATAAACGTTGACAAAATACATAATTATTTTAAGAATTATAGATACAGAACTCCTTTATGCAATCGCTATGTCAGATTTTAAAATAGCTTTTCAGCGAAAGCACATTTTGCAATATTCTGAGTACATAGCTCAGCCATCACGGCGAGCTAATTTGACACCCGCCAGGTTTGGGGCAACCTAAACTCAAAATTACTATTAGAAAAATTGGATTACCTTTGCTGTTCTTCGTCAGAATGCACTCCCAGGACTGCTACTTCCACAACAAATGTTGTTTTTGTTCCAAATAATCCATAGTTATGTGCAAATATCCCCGTTTTGTTTGTGTGTTCAGGTCACTATCCAAAGGGTAACGCACGAGCGCATTTGGAGACAAAAAATGTCAAAATGTTTCTTTACCGTACTTAGAAGCATGTCAAACGCTGTTTAAAATCAATTTTTATGGTATTTTTCTCGTAAAATAGCAATAATATTCCAACCGGACAATGCTGTATTCATTCAAAAAGGAAGAGGAAAAAATGGCGAGGTCTCGTGAAAGCGCATTTCCCATCTCTTAGCCACCAGGCAGTCCACTGACAAACTGTGCTCCTGTACTCTGCCCGGAGACAGGAGACGTGTCAATCCTTTTTCTGAACGCTTTAGAGAGCCAATGGAAGCCGTAGAAAGTGCTACATAACCCCACGGGCACTGTAGTTTCGATAGAGAAGCAAAGGGAGAACTACAAAATCGCAGACAGGCCACTTCCTGCTTGTAATCTTCTCAGGTTTTTGCCTGCCATATGAGTTCTGTTATACTCAGACACCATTCAAACAGTTTTAGAAACTTTAGGGTGTTTTCTATCCAAAGCCAATAATTATATGCATATTCTAGTTACTGGGCAGGAGTAGTAACCAGATTAAATCGGGTACGTTTTTTATCCGGCCGTGCAAATACTGCCCCCTAGCCCCAACAGGTTTTAAGTGAAATGTGGTGCTTTAGTGATACAAATATCCAATAAGAAACCAGTGTTAGAGCTAGCCTGTAGGTCCTACGACTACCAAAAAGCTTTAAGACCGTGCTGGTTAATCTACTTTCTTTGCAAAGTCATTTTAATGAGTAATAAATAATTATGCCCTTTGAAATTGATTTCACTGCTCAGGCTGATGAGACCTTGGTTGCATCTCAAATTGCACCCTATTCCCTATATGCTGCACTGCTTTAGACAATAACCTTATGGATCCTGATTAAAATTAGTGCACTGTATAGGGAATAGGGTGCCATTTGGGACGCACTCAATATTTATCTGCTATATATAGCAGGAGATCCTTTTTTATATAAAGAGCTCCTCTCTGACAGATACTTGATTATTAGCCTATTAAAGGGAATAGGGTGCTATTTGAGATGCAGCCATGTAGATTTGAGATTCGGTACCCTGGTGACTGCACCTCTAAGTTTGAGTCAAGACTGCAGGTAGTAAAGCACAGCCTCACCCAGACATTTGTACAAAACCACAAATGCATGTTGAGATCTGCAGAATGGTTTTCAGTGACGGGCTGTTAAGTTTTAACCCCTGTGCATACGGGATGGACATCCAGCGAAAAATCATATCGCCATTAGCATAACAAAATGTAATACTTTTTTTCCCTTTTTTTTTTATTTTTGAAATTATATCGTTTTATAGATACACCTCTCCTGAATCGAACCACGTTGTCCAATTTCAAAAAGGCTTTACAGCAAAAGCAAAACATTAGATTATGTTAGAGGAGTATATCGTAAAAGTAGCCACAGCCATTTTCCGACCAACCACATGCATCACAAATAACCAAAAAACAGCTAAATGCAGCACTAACCTTTGACAATCTTCATCAGATGACACACCTAGGACATCATGTTACACAATACATGCATTCTTTTGTTCGATAAAGTTCATATTTATATATAAAAACAGCATTTTACATCGGTGCGTAACGTTGACTAACTATTTTCCCTCAAATGCATCCGATGAAACAGAGCTACAATTTACTAAATTACTATTCGAAAACATTTTAAAAATGTAATATTGTCATTCTAAGATTTATAGATGAATATCTCTTGAAAGCACCTGTAATGCCAGATTTAAAATTAACTTTACTGGGTAATCATACTTTGCGATGAAAGGGGATGCGATACTCTGAAAAATAGGCTAACGTTACAGGTCAGCGCCATCTTGGAACAATCGCATATCACATCTAGTCTTGTATACTATTGTCAATAATCCCTTACCTTTGGTTGTCTTCATCAGAAAGCACTTCCAGGAATCCCAGGTCCAAAACAAATGTATTTTCGTTCGAAAAAATTACTCCTTTATGTTCCAAGAGCTTGTTCATGTTAGCGCGTCTGAAGGCTGATCCAAATGCTCCGTCGGCCGCGGGACAGCCATTTCGAGAAAATGCATTTTTTTCCCATTTAGGTTCGTTCAAACATGTCAAACGTTGTATAACATAAATCTTCAGGGCGTTTTTCAACAAGAGAGCCAATAAGATTCGAGGGGGACGATTGCATTGTTTCAAAACGTTTCGAAAGGGGAGGGTAACCAGGGGCGCCGGCGTCATAATGGTGATGGCCCTCTCCGTGTGACCACGTTCCACAGCGTCTCATTCATTCAGTTTTAACAGTAGGAGACTCAAACCACTTTGTAAAGACTGGGGACATCTAGTGGAAGCAATAGGAAGTGCTCAATGAACCATAGCTCACGGTGTGATTAATAGGCAACGTGATGAAGTTGAGTTCGCAATTCAGAATTCCACTTCCTGTTTCCATCTGTCTCGGGGTTTTGACTGCCATATGAGTTCTGTTATACTCACAGACACCATTCAAACAGTTTTAGAAACTTTAGGGGGTTTTCTATCCAGAAGTATTAATTATATGCATATCCTAGCTTCTGAGTTTCAGTGGTAGGCCGTTTAAAATGGGCACGAATTCTTTTCAAAATGCGCTGTGGCGCCCCCTATCCTAGGCGACCGTCAAGAGGTTAAATCTGATGTCAGGCTCTCTGAGCTAGTGAGTGCACCACAGAACAGGCCCCGGCATATTCACGAAGCGTCTAGGATCTGGTCCACCCTTATCCATATCTCATTCCTTATGATTTAAAAGGTAAAATGGACCCTAAATCAGCACTCCTGCTGAGAGATGGTTGACGTACAGCCTTGATGTCCTCACCAGTGAGAGTGTACCACAGAACAGAGCTCTAGTACTGGTTGGCCTCAGATGGGAAATGCTGTGTAAAGCATATATTCAAATCAAATTTTATTGGCTCAATACACGTGTTTAGCAGCTGTTATTGCAGGTGTAGCAAAATGCCTTATGTTGAACAGGAAAAGCTGCTCCCTTACTGTTTGACCATGAGATGATGCAATGGCACATTTCCAATGAGGATTTACCCCAGTGTTTTACCCAAAAGGCTCTTCTGTTTCCATCTACTCAGGCCGCCACCCGTGTCTCACTGGGCCATGGCTCCGGCTGACCTGCTCTAACTTGGAGCCAAGGCAAGACCCTGGCTACTTTTCAGCTTGCATTTACAAAACAATGACTAACTGTGAACTTTAAAACGTTCTCACAAAACAACAGTCTTGAATGATACAGAGGTTGTTGATTTTGCTCGCCACAAGTCTGTCCATCCAGAATCACAACAACACACGGCCTTCTGCCCCATTGAAGTGCGCACTTCTTTTTCGTGAAGTTGTCAGAAGGGACAAAACTTTATTTATTTATTTTATATATATATATATATTTATTTATAAATATATATAAATAAATAGGTTTTGTCCCTTCTGACAACTTCACGAAAATGAAGTGCGCACTTCAATGGGGCAGAAGGCCGTGTGTTGTTGTGTGTGTGTGTATATATATATATATATATATATATATATATATGGCAAAAATTAGGCCATGAGCAGTCAAACTCTGTAGTCCTTGAAAAACTTGTTATATGTAAAAATATTGTGTGCTGTAGCTTGGAAATTAAAGTGACTCTGGATGACAACATAATGTTTGTTTCCAACATTTTTGTTGCTGTTTTCCTAAAGAAGTTACATTTGTGTTTCCTTGCCATGATGCTAAGGAGTATTGCAATACTACTATGGTCCTGGCTCTAGTTGTCAGCCAACCAGTCTATACTTAACCACACTAACGATAGTTATAGGTGAGTTCTGAGCAAAGGAGAGACTGAGTCTAGACACTATAGAAGGTTATGTTAAAGGCATACTAGTATATTTTCATACAACTCTCCAATGGACCATTTCACATATGGCCACCTACGTCACTGATGGTCATAATATATTTATTATATGGCAACTTTTATTTTTATAAATATTTTGTTCGGATTCGGAACCGACTGTCGTCAAGTTCGCCAGTCATCAATATTTTGACCACCTGCCCCCTGGAAGGTCTGTGCACGGCCCTGAGCAAGGGACACATTGAGCCCTCTGTATTAGCAATCCCTGGAGTGCTATTGAGTCCGTGCTGAGGACATGCTCTATCGCAGCTGGGGAATCGAAGGTGTGACCCTTAGCCACCAGCCCTCAGCCCTGGCCTGTGTTAACCCAACCTCTCACTCCTGCCTGCCTCTCCTCTCTTCCTGACAAGATAATGATCTGTTAATAGGAGCTGTTTAACCTTGTGTGGGTGGAAGGAGGACTGTCGAACAAGAAACACAGAGGAAAATGCTTGTTTGGAGCAAGAGTTTTATTTTTATTTTTAATTTTTTTCCTTCCGAATATAAATAGTTTAGTTGAAGTCGAAGCTGCAGTAGTGATTTGTTTTATTTGATTGATACTGTCTTACTGTGCTGTTTTATAATAGAGGCATGTTGAGCACAATGTAAAGTGAAACGTGGGAAGGACATTGGAGTTGTCATTGTGTTAAGAGGAACATATTTAGCAGTGTAGTGGTGTCACCAGCCCAGACTGGGAAATGATTCTTAGTCTGTCCTCGAAGCTCCTACAGATCTTTGTCCTAAATGGATTATAGAAATAAAATCTAAATGTATGGGTTTGCACACAGATTTGCAGGTGTTAAAGCAGATGCAGTGAAATGCTTAATGTTACCAGCTCCAGCACTGTAGGAGGTACATTTATGTCAATGTCACCTCAATCATTCAGCCAGGGCTGTTGGTGCCTGGAAGTCCATCTATAATGAGACCTGCATAGATGTTTTATTTCACCTCTCAAATCAACCCACTCACTATCACATACATGCCCACTTTTATAGTCTACTTTCAGTGTATTTCACAAGCATTTTCAATAGTCTCTGTACTGCCATCTCTCAAAACACCATGCTTGTTGGAACAATATTCATAGCATGTAAATACTGTCTTGGCCACCAAGAAAGAACAAGGCACCAGAGCACAGTCCTGGGGTTTGATTTTTGGTTTGTCTTTTTGTGAACACCTTCTAGAAAGCCCTGTAGCTACCGCTGTAGTCGTAAACCGATTTAGCTTCTCTTGACTAAATCATTCCTAAACTGTCAAATTCTGCCAAGTGTTAACTGACTGAACAGAGTCTTCTTAGAAAGTAGAAAGGCCTTTTTATATACAGCATTTTGATTAATTGGCCCAGTCAGGATTTCCGTTTCAAATTGACTAAGAACTGTGATGTTAAAAGTGAGATGAAGTGTTTGGGTGGAGTTGGACAGCCCAGTTATCAGTCACCATTTTACAGATGTCCTCCGAGGCTGTTTGACAGGCTTTGTACTGCGATGTTGTAGTAAGAACAGTCTTTTTCTACCCAGGCTGCCTTTACAGGGAATGGAAAATGGCACATTCATGCCAGTGAATGCAAGACCTAGCTGTCTTACTGCAGCTGGCGTTAAATACACTGCACACACAGGCCTGGTGTTATTGTTTTGCTCCCGCTATGTTCTTTTGGTGAGGATTACGTGAACTCCAGAAAAAAAACTGCCACTTTGTCAAATTTGACATGGCCATAGTATAGCCTAGTACATTGTAAACGTCTCTAGTTGTTTCCTTGATTTCCATGTAATTAACAATTTATGCCTCACGTATGATTATATAAAGGTTTGGCCTCGCATATGAGCAGCCTCTTTTTAGTTCCAGGCCAGTTTTCCATATGGTTTTTATCATACCTTTCAAGGTGAAATTGTAGGTGACATCACCAACTGAAACTTTGGCAACAGTAGGCCTACTTCTTTTGGTCATGAGATAAATACTCTTATACCTCGGGTTATTTTCAAACCCAACTACAGTTTGCTATTGGACCTGACAGTGTGAGAGACATAAAGAAGACTGGTCTGTGTAGCTAACATCCTCTACTGGGGGCAGTATCACTCATGAATGTTAATCATCATTCTCATCATTCCCCTACTCCCCCCTCTCTTCTTCCAACACTACGCCATCTCCCTACTCTCCTCTCCCAGCCCTCTCAAGCTCAACCTCTGAAAGAACACACTGCAAGTGTTCATAGTAAACAAGTGTTCTCTATAACTCCTCATAAAGATGTTCTGAAGGTCTGTGTTCTTTAGAGACCAACATAATCTCCTTTTAATGACTTACACTGAAATATTGGATTAGCACTGAAATAAGCAGATGAATTTATCCGTCAATGTTAATTGCAGCTCCATGTAGCTTTCGGCTCCCTCCACTTAATGCGAGTAAGAGAACCATTACTCTCCATAGTGGTCACTTTGGCTACATCCCAAATGGCACCCTATTCCCTACATAAGGAATAGGGTGCCATTTGGGATTCAGATTAGGTTTTGCTCTAATTAGGGTGCCTGAGAATTTCACTTTTCTAAAACTGATGTGGAATGCCTCTCCGGGAGCTTCGTGTTTTCAAAATGTACGAAGATCATTGGTTCCTTGTCTCTGGATTAAGACAGATATTTAAAGCTACAATATGTATATTTTTGGGCGACCTGACCAAATTCACATAGACATATGTTTACAGATCTGTCATTCTAATTGAAAGAATGTCTGAGGGGGTAGATTTGTTCTATGTGTGCTATTACTATGCTTCCTGTTTAGTTTAGTTTTTGCTCTTTTACTTTCGGTTTTATACACCAGCTTCAAACAGCTAAAAATGCAATGTTTTTGGTTAAGAAAATATATTTCACAGTGGTTTAGATGGTACTGTGATTCTTTACACTATACTAGCTTGCTAAAATTCTAATAGTTGGCCTAATTTCAGTTTGACAAAACAAGCATCTTTGAAGGACAGTCTTAACGGCATATGATGACTCTTGATGTTTCCCCTTTAAACTACTGGGTATAGGTTTAGAGATGTGCAATAGGTTTTCCTTCATGTGCTCTGGTGGTGTGGTCTCTGACCTCATTTTTGAGGCTGTCCTCTTGGCTGCATTTCGTGCTGTTTCTTATGCTATCTGAGAGACTCTGTAACAAAATCAATGGGAGGCCCATTCAATTACATTTTGGGAATTTTAGATTCTCCCTGATTGGGGGGGTATAGAATTATTTTTACGGTACATTGTATCGTTTTTTTTACAATATCGCAATATTATTTTTGTGGTAGTTGGCTGTACCTGCACCAAAACTCCTGTATTTTTCCTTCATATCTTGTTCTAAATCTTTTTAAATAGGGAGCCTATTTGTTTACAGCACTTCTATTTCCATGACCTGATGATAACTTGTTTTCCCATGGCTCTCTTGTTCTTCTGCAGCAGATATGTGAGCAATGGAGTCTTAATAAAATCAGTTTGGATCACAATACATAGAATCGTGACAACCGCAATAAATCAAATCAAATTTTGTCACATGTGCCGAATACAACAGGTGTAGACCTTACTGTGAAATGCTTACTTACAAGCCCTTACCAACAATGCAGTTCAAGAAATAGTTATATGAAAATATTTACTAAATAAACCATAAAATAACAATAAGGAGGCTATATACAGGGAGTACCGGTACCAAGTCGATGTGCGGGGGTACAGGTCAGTCAAGGTAATTTGTACATGTAGGTAGGTGTAAAGTGACTATGCATAGATAATAAACAGCCAGTAGCAGCAGTGTACAAAACAAATGAATTGTTCAGTCTTATGGCTTGGGGGTAGAAGCTGTTAAGGGGCCTTTTGGTCCTAGACTTGGGGCCTTCTGACACGCCTAGTACACACATCGCCTAGTACACACACCGCCTAGTACACACACCGCCTAGTACACACACCGCCTAGTACACACACCGCCTAGTACACACACCGCCTAGTACACACCGCCTAGTACACACATCGCCTAGTACACACACCGCCTAGTACACACATCGTATCAGCACCTAAGTAGGGCTCTGTGATATCGTTTGGTGAGGTACCTGGCAATACCCAGCCTGACTGCCTAGTTTATCATTTGGATTTAGTTAGTTCTCAAATCGGCTCTTATAAAAAATATGTAGCTCCATTATCTGCTTTACATACATACTTTATCTGGTTTTAGTCGTTTTAAGTTTACGCTGAAAAGGTAAATTTTTTTGTTTTGGAGTGGCCGCAACAATTTTGCAGCGGCATTGGTAAGTTTTCTTGCCATCTTTGTTTTAATGATTGTGATTAGGCTCATGTTTTACTGGTGCGGCATAGGCCAAGTGGGGGTATTTCTTTTGCCGGGACTCTGGACCGGACCGCCTTTCACCCATGTATGTACTATAGACCTTTCCAGTATCCACCCCATAACCCTCGGATGAGCTTCACCTTGGGGTATTTTAGCACTCAGGTTGAGAGGATCAACTAATCACATGACTGTCACATTAATGTTGGTAGTGGTGAAAAGCGAGGGCATATGTACCATATTGATAGATTTAAATGTACTTGTACCTTTTTGTGGGCCTGAGACCAAGCAGAGTGTAGATTAGAGCAGCTGTCTAAGTACATTGGCCTGTATGTACCGTCTCAGATTAGGAGTGCTAATTTATGATCAGTTTGGCCTTTGTGATCATAATGAATAAGATTACATACAAGGGGGACCTAATCCTAGAACAGCAATCCTACTGATATACGAAGCCTGAGCTATTAAAGGAAACTCAGCCAGGATGGAGGAGTAAACAGCAGCACAAAGCAGAATCTGAAGCAAGGCTGGACCCAGCTGTCTGTCAGTCACTACGTCTGCCTGTCCAAACCAGTCTGTGTGTACGTCTGTCTCTACATGCTCTACAGTCAGTCTCTCCTGAATGGGTCCACACCTTAGTGCTAATATTCAACGTCTTGTGCAGGGAGCCTCCAGTACGCTGGCACAGGGACGTTACCACTGCTAATGTAGAGTTATTGTTTTGGCAAGTCGTCCCCTCTGTTATTGGTTATTTCAAGGCCTGTCTCGGTTGTCATAAACATGTCAGTTAATATTCATTTGACCATAATGTACAACGGTAGTTATGGATTGAGCATTGAACTGCATGTCAAGGCTGTAAAATAAACCTCTTAACATGTTTTCATATGAAGATGACTAACCTTTCATTCTCAGGCTGCTGTTCATAGAATTACCCGGACCTGCAATAAAACCTAACTCATTTGTTAGGAAAGCCTATTTCTAGCTTTAGCATGATATAACAATGTGATGTTCGTGACAACCAGCACTTTCTGCAGTGACAAACTGTTCCGCTTCGTCACTAATCCTCACACAATTGTGCATCCCAAATGCCACCCTATTCCCCATGTAGTGCACTACTTTTGACTAAGGCCCATAGTGAATAGGGTGCCATTTGGGACATGGGAAATGTAACTACATCCTCTGGTTATAATCTACTGTAGATTGTGGGTGATATGGACAATGTAACTGTATCCTCTGGTTATAATCTACTGTAGATTGTGGGTGATGACGCATTGGGACCAGTTGAGTAGAGATTTTCTCAATTGGCCCCCTATTCCCTATATAGTGCACTAGCTTTGACCAGAGCCATATGGACCCTGGTTAAAAGTAATGCATTATACAGGGGTCCATTTAGATGTCAGGTCAGAATGAACGTGTACATGTACAACCTCCCATCCAGCAGTGTGAAGGAGGAGGAAGCTGTAAGGTGTTGGGATATGACTGTCTGCAGCACCTCCTCAGCACTCAATGAAATGAATTGTGACATATCTCTTCACTTTCCAATGACCTTTCCAATGGATAATATTGTAGTTTGAGTCAGTGAGTGGAAGGAGCTTGTCCGGAGGGAACATAGTGTACTATATCGGGAATAGGGTGCCATTTGGGACACCTCCCCAGTTGCCTCTCCATACTGACATCCTGGCCCAGGCACTCACTAAGGGAAATCACGGCCAGCGTCCTTAGGATCCAGTCTCAACACGATCTTAGATCTGTTACAGGTGCTGGCGTTTCTCACAACATTATATACAGTGTCCTCAATGGCACCCTATTCCCTATATAGTGCACTGCTTTTGACCAGGGCCTTAAATCTCTGTCAAAAAATAGTGCACTATGTAGGGAATAGGATGCCATTTGCGGTGCACTCTTCCTCAGTGGTAAGATTTTAACTTTGATCCTTGGGAGAACCTTGTCAACCACTAACATGTTGAGCTTTGTCTGTCACCGCAGCAAAAATATTCCTCGTTGAGGCTACTCTTAACACAATGATTGGTTGCTCTTATGAGTCTGCACACATGGAAATGGGCTGTGTACGTAACTGTCTGCTCAGCTGCAATTGAAGAACTGATTTTAGGAGCTTTAGCGGTTTCCTATTTTGGGGAGTGGCACCATGTATTCCCCTGTTCCAGTCCTGTTGTTTTGACTTGATTTTGTTTGAGGGGAATAGATTAAACAGAGTGAGCTCATCAGATACAAGCATGGAGCACCTTTGGCAGGCTCTGCACTCTCTTCAGTGGAGGAGAGAGGAGGGCACCCACCAAGGATGTGTCCCAAATGCCCTATAGGCCCTGATCAACAGTAGTGCACTATAAAAGGAATTGAGTGCCCTTTGGGACAAAGCTCAAGCCTCTGCAGAATCGGCTCGACACACGTTAAATGACACCAGCAGTGCTCCGTGGCTCGACGCGGCGATTCTCTGGTCTGTGTCCCCCAAATGGCATCCTATTCCCTATGCAGTACACTGCTTTTGAATAGAGACCTATGAGCCCTGGTCAAAAGTAGTACACTGCAGGGAACGGAGTCTAATTCAGGCAACCCTGTCATCACCTCAGCCACCTCCATGAAGAGCAGAAGGAAGCAGCATTTCCTCAAAGGGATAGTTCACCCAAATGACAAAATGACTTAGATTTTCTTGCCCTGTAAGCAGTCTATGGACAAGGTTTGACAGAAATCCATGATTTGGTTTATTTTCCCTGGCACTGTGAAAAGATGAGACTCACAAACTCGACGGTGTTCTCTGTTTTGCGTCTGAACAGTTTGGGCTACACGCTAATATGACCCCCTCAGTGGAAAGGTGTACTTGTTCGTAAGAAATTCATGTCGGTTGTTAGGACACCCACAAGCTTCACGAGACTCGTCTGAAGACCCCCCTGGTAGCAGTAAAACATAAATAATGGAAGTATACACTACCGTTCAAAAAACTAGACATTAGTGTCTAGTTTGAGAAACAGATGCCTCAGAAGTCCTCAACTGGCAGCTTCATTAAATAGTACCCGCAAAAACACCAGTCTCAACGTCAACAGTGAAGAGGCGACTCCGGGATGCTGGCCTTCTAGGCATAGTTCCTCTGTCCAGTGTCTGTGTTCTTTTACCCATATTAATCTTTTATTTTTATTGGCCAATCTGAGAGATGGCCTTTTCTTTACAACATTAACAATGTCTACACTGTATTTCTGATCAATTTTATTTTAATGGACAAAAAATGAGCTTTTCTTTCAAAAACAAGGACATTTCTAAGTGACACCAAACTTTTGAACGTATGTATAGTATTTTATTGATATTTCTTATCGCTCAGATATAGGACAGATACTTCAGAACAATTTTAGATTTTTTTTGAGGGGGACTGTTGTTCCATGTAGTGAATATGTTATTCAATGCGCTTGTATGGGCTAGTAGCAGTTAGGCCAAATAAAAAATGTTAATCAATTTAATTGTTTTAATATTTTTTGTTGATACTTCAAGGGGTCTTAATTCAAAATCAAATAGTTAAATAATCCTTGGTAGGACCTTCTTCTGGGTAACGACAATTAACTGAAGCCATCACCCAATAGACTTTGCTTGCGCATATGAAGAGAGAGTCTTGGTGTAGTATCTCTGATCAGATTTACTGACTTGAACTACTGTGTGTAGAAACACTAAAGATGCAGGGGGGTTGCTTTCCTTCGCACAAACTATTTGAGCCTGCTGAATATTTTTTGTCTGAGTCTTCCACCAGCTACAGATGGATCTCCACCTCAGACACTGAGAATGCATCCCAAATGGGACCCTATTCCTTAATATTACACACTTTTGACCAGGGCCCGTGGGGATAGGGAATAGGGTGCCATTTGGGAGACAGCCTCTGACCACCTGAAGTCACTGGAGATCAGATCAGTCATTATAAAGTGACATCCTTATGAAATATGATAGGAACCAGTCTTCTCATTCTACTTAAACACAGAGGGTTAAGAATCCAGGATGAAACCTGAAGAGGCCCAGAATGAAACGGCGCCAGGCCGGCACAAAACCCCTCCAACGCTGATCTCAGGTCTGCCAAAGCTTTGAGCTGCTGCCTCTTGAGCCTCACTTTGCTGAAGGTCTATAAATGTAATCCAGTTCATTGATCTAGCAGCCAGGTGTGTGTGTGTGTGTGTGTGACGCCATACTTGCGCTCTCTCTCCTCTCAGCTCTGTTCTTACTTACTTCCTGATGTTCTTCCCAATCACTTTCATTGCTTTGTATTCTGTACTTTCAGTCAGTCTTTCAGGTATTTTTTTTCTTTGGTGCATCTAGTTTGTTTAATGTGCTGCTATGTTGCTGCAAACTGTATCAATAACCAATGAGACTGGTGATATGATACACTACTCTATCTAATGTAGCGAGAAGATGGGGTGATTCTCAAGTTGCAGTGTGTGGCCTCATTCAGAACCTCGGGGCCACCCCCCCCCCCCCCCAATAGGAACATAACCCGTGTCCCAGGAGAGCACTGCATCAGCAGGTAGCAGACAGCAGGTGTACTGTGTGTGCAGAATAACAGTAGGCTGATGGGCTGTGGAAGGACCACTATGCCCTGAAGAGGGTGGAGACATGTCGGGCCTAGCAGGCAGTAGTTGGTCTCTCCTTCCCCCAAATGGCACACTGAGCCCTGTTTTAAAAGTAGTGCTCAAAATAGGGATAGGGTGACATTTGGGACTCTGTGTGGCACTAACTTTTTAAGTTTGGTTTGTTTTGCTTGATTTCTTGTATTTCTTCAAAACAATCAGACATAATAAGAATGTTATTTTTTTTAAGTCTGGTTAAATGCTTTAATCTTGAACAACTCGGTCCTGGGGTGAAGATGGTTGTGCATCTGAAGATCTAGCTTGGCTTTTCTAGTTTATTGTAAGCTCTGTAAAATTGTGTACAGAATAGATTGGCCTAAAGGACACCGAATTCCTTTTTGTGTACTTTTTAATTTTTTAAATAAATAAATAAAATGTTTAGTGTTCTCTGCACTCTAGTCTATACACAACACACAAGCATTTGCAAGGGTCTTTTCCAGTGGATCAGAACTGTTCTTCTCTCTCTACTTTTACACTGAGCAGACTGAGCTCTGCTCGCCTGTTACTCGTCAGGCGACAACAACACGCCCACCAAGGATTATGTTCCCTGTTGAAGTCCACATGACTGAATTCAGAGTGAATTATATAGTACTGTTGGGGTAGAGCTGGGCGACGTGTACAGAATTCATGCCGCTCGCACGCAGACGCGCAGACGCCAAGCCCGTTCCCCTGCCGCTCGCACGCAGACGCCAAGCCCGTTCCCCTGCCGCTCGCACGCAGACGCCAAGCCCGTTCCCCTGCCGCTCGCACGCAGACGCCAAGCCCGTTCCCCTGCCGCTCGCACGCAGACGCCAAGCCCGTTCCCCTGCCGCTCGCACGCAGACGCCAAGCCCGTTCCCCTGCCGCTCGCACGCAGACGCCAAGCCCGTTCCCCTGCCGCTCGCACGCAGACGCCAAGCCCGTTCCCCTGCCGCTCGCACGCAGACGCCAAGCCCGTTCCCCTGCCGCTCGCACGCAGACGCCAAGCCCTTTCCCCTGCCGCTCGCTCGCACGCAGACGCCAAGCCCGTTCCCCTGCCGCTCGCACGCAGACGCCAAGCCCGTTCCCCTGCCGCTCGCACGCAGACGCCAAGCCCGTTCCCCTGCCGCTCGCAACAAGCAGTGTAAACTCGCTATTTGCGTTTCATGTTTGGTCCAACAGAATCGGTCGTATGGACACCGACTGACTCGCTTAAACATTATTTGACTGTAATAGAGGAGAAATGAACCTTTTCAATGATACCCTTTTAATGTGTCAACTCAATGTAGAACAGAGCAGACCCTACTAAACCGAGAGTATCAATGAACATGATGGTGGCCCCGCCTTATCTCAGCTCACTGGTCACCATAGCAGCACCCACTCGTAGCACGCGCTCCAGCAGGTATATCTCACTGCTCACCACCAAAGCCAATTCTTCCTTTGGTCGTCTTTCCTTTCAGTTCTCTGCTGCCAATGACTGGAACGAACTGCAAAAATCTCTGAAGCTGTAGACTCATATCTCCCTCACTAGCTTTAAGCCCCAGCTGTCAGAGCAGATCACTGCACCCGTACATAGCCCATCTGTAAACAGCCCATCTATCTACCTCATCCCCATACTGTATTTATTTATTTATTTATCTTGCTCCTTTGCACTCCAGTATCTCTACTTGCACATTCATCTTCTGCACATCTACCATTCCAGTGTTTAATTGCTATATTGTAATTACTTCGCCACCATGGCCTATTTATTGCCTTAATTTATCTAATTTGCTCTCACTGTATATAGACTTTTTGTTTTCTTTTGTTCTACTGTATTATTGACTGTATGTTTTGTTTATTTCATGTGTAACTCTTGTTTTTGGCACACTGCTTTGCTTTATCTTGGCCAGGTCGCAGTTGTAAATGAGAACTTGTTCTCAACTAGCCTACCTGGTTAAATAAAAGTGAAATAAAAATAGAGTTGTGAAGCCTAAACACGGAATACGTTGATACACACCAAAAGCCGGGACTCCACAGATCATGAGGATATCTTATTTGTCTGCCTATGACCTACCGTTATTGATCACCAGCCCCAAGAGTCAAAATGTTTTATTTTACACAACGTTTTCACCAAACAGCAAACATCTTGCAAGGTAAGCTTCAATTTGGTCTGTTTGAGCTATAGCTACATGGGGCTATCAAATGAATCATTAGGTTGGTAGGAACACATCTGGCTTATTGCCAATGTTATCTGATGTGTGACTTAATGGCAACATTGAATGTCCACGGGGGACGTCTTTGCGCATTAAAGAAATGATGTTGCCTGCTTATGCTCTGTAGGCAACCTTATCCCCTGTATGTCCCCAGAGAGTTTGGTGTTATAGAAATGTCGTTTTGTTAGGCACATCCAGTGTGCAAAAACAGTGCAATTTAGGTCTCTCTTTATGTAGTGTTTCGTCGTGGTGTGTGGTCCTATATTTTTAATCCCAGCCCCTATCCCAGCAGGAAGCCTTTTGGTAGGCCGTCATTGTAAATAAGTATTTTTAACTGACTTGCCTAGTTAAATAAAATAAATTCCCACATTCGGACACTTTGGAGAGGTTGAAAAAACACTTGAATGATACACTGTCAATATTTTGAGGGAGGTTGATATGGTAGTACTCGTGTTTTATACTGAACAAATAGCATTTAGGGAGTGCAAATATGTAATAGCACTGGAATGATCTATTTTACAGACATAAGCCACTTTGGAGAGGTTTAGGGAGACTTGGACACGTCCTGTGACCACACCTGATACCACTTACTAAAACATCTGCCCTTTTCTAGTTGTTAGGTCTATCAATCCCTTTTCTAGTTGTTAGGTCTATCAATCCCTTTTCTAGTTGTTAGGTCCATCAATCCCTTTTCTAGCTGTTAGGTCCATCAATCCCTTTTCTAGTTGTTAGGTCTATCAATCCCTTTTCTAGCTGTTAGGTCCATCAATCCCCTTTTCTAGCTGTTAGGTCTATCAATCCCTTTTCTAGCTGTTAGGTCCATCAATCCCCTTTCTAGCTGTTAGGTCCATCAATCCCCTTTTCTAGCTGTTAGGTCCATCAATCCCCTTTCTAGCTGTTAGGTCCATCAATCCCCTTTTCTAGCTGTTAGGTCTATCAATCCCTTTTCTAGCTGTTAGGTCTATCAATCCCTTTTCTAGCTGTTAGGTCCATCAATCCCTTTTCTAGCTGTTAGGTCCATCAATCCCTTTTCTAGCTGTTAGGTCCATCAATCCCCTTTTCTAGCTGTTAGGTCCGTCAATCCCTTTTCTAGTTGTTAGGTCCGTCAATCCCTTTTCTAGCTGTTAGGTCCGTCAATCCCCTTTTCTAGCTGTTAGGTCCATCAATCCCTTTTCTAGTTGTTAGGTCCATCAATCCCTTTTCTAGTTGTTAGGTCCATCAATCCCTTTTCTAGTTGTTAGGTCCGTCAATCCCCTTTTCTAGTTGTTAGGTCCATCAATCCCCTTTTCTAGTTGTTAGGTCCATCAATCCCCTTTTCTAGCTGTTAGGTCTATCAATCCCTTTTCTAGTTGTTAGGTCCATCAATCCCTTTTCTAGCTGTTAGGTCCATCAATCCCCTTTTCTAGCTGTTAGGTCCATCAATCCCCTTTTCTAGCTGTTAGGTCCATCAATCCCCTTTTCTAGCTGTTAGGTCCATCAATCCCCTTTTCTAGCTGTTAGGTCCATCAATCCCCTTTTCTAGCTGTTAGGTCTATCAATCCCCTTTTCTAGCTGTTAGGTCTATCAATCCCCTTTTCTAGCTGTTAGGTCTATCAATCCCCTTTTCTAGCTGTTAGGTCTATCAATCCCTTTTCTAGCTGTTAGGTCCGTCACTCCCCTTTTCTAGCTGTTAGGTCCGTCAATCCCCTTTTCTAGCTGTTAGGTCCGTCAATCCCCTTTTCTAGCTGTTAGGTCCGTCAATCCCTTTTCTAGCTGTTAGGTCTGTCAATCCCTTTTTATTCTGATATTGTTCACATGTTGTAGAAGCCATCTGATGCGTTTCCAAGTCTAGTCATCAATAATTCACTAATAGCTTGTCAATGAAAGATGCCTTTCAAAATTAAAATAGTTATTTTGTGTGTGCTTGATCTTGTTTATTCTGAAATATGGAACTCCTATCTTCTAATCATTTCCTCATCTTCCAGATGTCATCTTTCCAAATATACCATGTTTTTTTGCATGTCAGAATCATGTAATTACACATGAATAGCAGTTACTTTTGGGTGTGTCTGTTTAGGTGGAAATCTACATTTTTACATTTAACTGTTTAAACAATTGGAGACCGACAGGAGGGTATAGTCATAACAGTTCAGCTGGCTACTCACTAGCATGTGGGCTTGTGCTTCAGAGATTGTTAGAGACCTGTGTTCATTTTCCTGCTACAAGAAGTTGGTCATTAGTGGATGTGTGATTCATGGTTTAAACCATGACAGAGGTAGGGGGGTTTGTTTCATTTGGAATTTTTTATTTTCATACTTACCACTAGTGGTACAAAATACAATTTTAAACAAATAGGAGAATCTTTTGACTTTTGTTGCATTTAGTGGAGCTCATGTCTCATTCTCACACTGTGAATTCATGGTGTGTGTGAGAGGACCGAGGGCGGCCCCGGCAAATGGACTCCCTGCCTGTGTCCCAAATGGCACCCCATTCCCTTGAAATACATGTTAAATAAATATAAACTCAGCAAAAAAAGAAACGTCCTCTCACTGTCAACTGCGTTTATTTTCAGCAAACTTAACATGTGTAAATATTTATATGAACATAACGATTCAACAACTGAGACACAAAGTGAACATATTCCACAGACATGTGACTAACAGAAATGGAATAATGTCCCTGAACAAAGGGGGGGGGTCAAAAGTCAGTATCTGGTGTGGCCACCAGCTGCATTAAGTACCGCAGTGCATCTCCTCATGGACTGCGTCAGATTTGACAGTTCTTGCTGTGAGATGTTGCCCCACTCTTCCACCAAGGCCCTCACCCTCCGGTCCAACAGGTCCCAGACGTGCTCAATAGGATTGAGATCCGGGCTCTTTCGTTGGCCATGGCAGAACACTGACATATCTGTCTTGCAGGAAATCACGAACAGAATGAGCAGTATGGCTGGTGGCATTGTCATGCTGGAGGGTCATGTCAGGATGAGCCTGCAGGAAGGGTACCTTCCCTGTAACGCACAGCGTTGAATTGCCTGCTGTGACACACTGCCCCAGACCATGACAGACCCTCCACCTCCAAATTGATCCCGCTCCAGAGTACAGGCCTCGGTGTAACACTCATTCCTTCGACGATAAACGCGAATCCGACCATCACCCCTGGTGAGACAAAACCGTGACTCGTCAGGGAAGAGCACTTTTTGCCAGTCTTGTCTGGTCCAGCGACGGAGGGTTTGTGCCCATAGGCGACGTTGTTGCCGGTGATGTCTGGTGAGGACCTGCCTTACAACAGGCCTACAAGCCCTCAGTCCAGCCTCTCTCAGCCTATTGTGGACAGTCTGAGCACCGATGGAGGGATTGTGCGTTCCTGGTGTAACTCGGGCAGTTGTTGTTGCCATCCTGTACCTGTCCCGCAGTTGTGATGTTCGGATGTACCGATCCTGTGCAGGTGTTGTTACACGTGGTCTGCCACTGCGAGGACGATCAGCTGTCCGTCCTGTCTCCCTGTAGCGCTGTCTTAGGCGTCTCACAGTACGGACATTGGAATTTATTGCCCTGGCCACATCTGCAGTCCTCATGCCTCATTGCAGCATGCTTAAGGCACATTCACGCAGATGAGCAGGGACCCTGGGCATCTTTCTTTTGGTGTTTTTCAGAGTCAGTAGAAAGGCCTCTTTAGTGTCCTAGGTTTTCATAACTGTGACCTTAATTGCCTACCGTCTGTAAGCTGTTAGTGTCTTAACGACCGTTCCACAGGTGCATGTTCATTAATTACTTATGCTTCATTGAACAAGCATGGGAGTCAGTGTTTAAATTCTTTACAATGAAGATCTATGAAGTTTTGGATTTTTATAAATTCTTTGAAAGACGGGTCCTGGAAAAGGGACGTCAAAAGTAGTGCACTGTATAAGGAATAGGGTCACAGATGCCCTATGGTACACAGCCCTGTTCTGTTCTGTTCTGCCTGTTGTTTCCTATCATCTCATGCTAGGACATGTCCCCCTAGCCCAACAGGCTTCCAGACAGACAAACCAATCCATATAGAAGTGATATGGTCTCAAATTGTTATCCATTCAAAATGGCCTAATCCCCCTGACGGAAGAGTGACTAAAGAGTGAAGGATTTGTTTGGGTTATCACTAAAGCAGTCCCAAGTCTGCTTTCCTCTTGTTTGGACTTCCTCTCCATTCAGTTAGGATAACGCTCTCTACCTCTTATCCCCAATTTGTCAAGTTCCAATGGATTCATTTGTGTTGGGAATTTTTCCGGTTTATTGAACTGCCATTCAGGCTTAGGTTCAGGTTTGCTGAATTCTGGGCTCTGGCAAACCCCTTTCTCAGTTCTGGGATCGTTTTTCTTCCACTTCAATCTTGTTTTATTGGCCAACATCAAGCGGTCTAAGTAAGGGGTAGTGTTGGCAGTGAGACAGCCAGTGTAACTGAAGACTCTCTCTCCAGTTTCCCTCCAGTTTCTCTCTGAACGATTGACCTTAATAGAAAGGAGCTCACTGTGAAAATATTTACATTTCAACTTTACTTTTTCTGTACTTGAAAGGCGATTGCAGACTTGTCGTTGTTGGAAAGGTCCTCTCCGGCTTTGGCAGTAATATTCCATAACATCAATGCGTCTTCGTTTTGACGTGGCTGAATGAATAGCAGGGGGAGGAAACGCTGAAAGGCCCGGTGCTGAAACGTTGCTTTAAGTCACTGTGTCTATACACATCTGCCAGTATAATACTGTTCCCTATCAATTTCTCATGACTGGGTTTCCTGAAAAGCAGAAATGTTTGCCCAGAGGACGTTTTCTGTCTCCATGCTATTCCACAATATGCTTTTGGATTGGCTGCTTCATTTATGGGATCGGAATGCCATTTAATTGCGTCCCAAATGGCTCACTATTCCCTACATTAAAAGTAGTGCACTATATAGGGAAGGGAATATAGGGTGCCATTTGGGATGCAGCTGTGTTAAAATGAGCTGTTGGCTGTGTTATCTGTCAGAGTAGGTGTAATGGAATGAAAATGTTGTCTGATAATAACGTTGACTTAATTCATGAACATTATTGTGATTTTAGATTTGTTCTCTTTTGCTCATTTGATTTAATTGCTGTTCTTGCCAGTGGAAATACCATAGACTTATATAATTGCGAAATACCAAACTGCAACTTGAATGTTGATGCTAGAATCCTGGCAGGTGCATATAGCTTCCAACTGTAGTTTTTTAAAAGCCAAAGCAGAACTCTGTAGGCCTACTTGAATGGCGTCATTAACAACTTTAGCTGCCGCGAGGAGCAAAATGGCCAATTTGTGAATGGTGTTTGGGTTACAGCGGGTCTTGGTCAAAGTATGTGCTTGCTTTCCTGTGTA